>NW_020289921.1:161780-377672 GCF_003144135.1 Microstroma glucosiphilum | reverse complement strand
GGGGGGGAGCGGGGGGGGGAGGGAAGTGGAGAATTGTTCGTTGGAGTGGAGTGCAATAAATAGTATGAGGTCGAGAAGGTAGTGTAGAGAAGGGGCGAGGGGGCGTAGGTGGGTATTGCGAGGGCGAAGATGAGTGAAAGCGGCGGTATGCAGTCAGGATCAGAATCCAGGAGAGTCCGGAGAGAGTGGGAGAGCACATTGAGTCGATCTCCTCCAAACAAGTCCTCTCTCATCCCTGCATGATTTTCCTGTTCCTTCGACGTCTGCCAGCCAGTGGACTTCTCCTGCTGAGGCAGAACCATAGTGCCGCCCCAAGAAGCGCAAGAGCGATGATGACTCCAATGACGATACCAGCAATGGCTCCTCCACTGAGTCCGCCACTGGACATCTTTGGTACGATCCTCTTTGCGGTAAGACCCACATAGTAAGGCTCAGCAGCACTACTTCCCTGGTTGACAAAGTAGGCAGAGATTCCCACCATGGGAGAGACGGTGTCTAGTGCAGGCTCACTCTGTTGCCAATCGCTGCGCACGTCGTAGTACTGGTCGTCCTTGTCTGGACCACCCACAACGGCACCGTAGAGGACCCATCGCTCTACTGGAGGGTCCGTGTCGATTTGATCAATGTCATCTCCGCCTGAGGCGAGGGAGGACTGTGGGTTGTATGCTGAATTGGGATGCAGACCTACTTGGTAGACGGTGTTCAGTGGGTTGTGACCGAGAGAATAATCAATTTGACTCTGGGCCCAATTGAGGTACGAGGTAGACTTTGTGTCATTGCTCGTCAGATTGGCAGTCCATAGACAGAGCAAGGCAGCATTCAGGGCCGGGTTCAGTGAAGAGTCCTCGGAGTAGTCTTTCCACCAGGCTAGACCACCGGAAGTCGTCGAGAGACCTTGCATGGTTCCATTGACGAGAAGATCTAAATAGACTTCTGAGTCGGTCTGGAATTTGGTGAAGTTGGCACGCGAGTCTGCGCCGGGCATTGCGACTGACAGCCTGGCCATTAGGGAGGGAAGCAATGGATCTTTGGTATCCCAATTGAGCACTCCATTGTTGGTGGGGAAGGATCCGAAGTCGTATGCATCAATGGCAGTGGTGACCAAGGAGATGTTGCGAGTGGCCAAGGCAGTAAAGGCTGCTCCTAGCACGAGCTCATCTTCATAGTTGGTGGAAGGATAAGCCCAGGCGACGCCATCCGTAGCATCTTGATACACCTGCTGAGGTTCAGCAGTCGTAGCAAGGTCCATGAGCACCACCGCACGCTCCCTCAGCTCAGTAGCATACGCCGTATCCAGCAGGCCAGTAGGCACAGTACCATTCTGAGTCTGTGACAAGGGCAGAGGTGTTCCTGCATAGATCATCGCTCCAGCGGCGAGGGCAGCTGCTGAGCCTGCAAAGACGTCTGTACCAGGCTTTTGCCTACTGACGGAGAAGATCTGACGCGGCTGGGGGATGCCTTGATCCCCACCCCAGTAGGAGGACTCGTTGCCAATTGCGACGTAGAGCTCGTCAGTTTGAGAGCTTGCATTCATGATCCACCCTAGTCCATTGCGGAGGGTGGAGTCGAGGTAGTACTCCTGCTCAGCAGTAGTATAGGCATCTCCATGGAGAAGAGCGGAATGGGCAATCTGAGTGAGGACCCAGGAGAGTGGGTGGATGAACTTGACCATGTTGCCCGCATCAAAGAAGCCTCCAGAGAGGTCCAAGCCCACACTCTCTCCATCTGTTAACACCGAGTCATTGCGCCAAGTCACTCTGAAATCATCCGGTAGGACTCCAGAACGCTGTGCATCGTAGAACCAGAGGGTATCTCCGAAGGTGTTCTCCCACTGACTCCTGGATCCCGCCACAGTCGCATTGTTCCCATCAGATGCTGGAGCTGGCTCCCATGCTGCACTAGGTGCTGCGACTTGGGCAAGTGTGGAAATGGGAGCGAGGAGGGAGAGCAAGGCTACCGAGGCGGCGAAGTAGGTTGAGCGCAGTGACATTACGAATTGCTGCTGCTGCTGTCGCTGCTACCACCGACCGGGCAGGAGGAGAAGGAAGAAGAGGAGGAGGAGGAGGGAAATGCAGAGGCGGAGCGGATGAGGGATGGGGGCTATGCCGAGGGAAGAAAGAGGATGAGCAGAACGTGAGGTGAAGAGTGCAGAGTCAGAGTAAGGGGAAGTGACTATGAATTGATGAATACCCAAGAAGGACAAGAGGTTAGCTGTCCTGCCGCGGCAATCAAGGTCATCGCAGGCGGGCAGTACAAGACGAGACCAGGCTGGGCGTAAGGCGGATACCGAGTGGGGCCGGGCCCCGATGCGGGAATGAAGCGCCCAATGGCAAATGCCTGGGCGGAAATTGCCTTGTCAAAGTCAGTCATGCGGAGCGGAAGTGCGACGACCGGAGGCGCGCCACTGCCGAAGGACTTGACCTCTGCTCTCCACCCACCTTTGACCCACGCCTGGGTAAAAGGCGTCAGGGTCAGGGTCAGGGTCAGGGCTTGCCATGACATACAATAGACGTGGCCCACCCTCGTGCTCATCCAATGGCAAGGGCGCCCCCGCCTATAGGGGAGAGGAGTGGCTGACTTGTTGCACCCTGTTACCGTGCCGCCGACAGCAAGTAAGCGTGCCGATCGATGCATGAGACCAAAAACAGCACACTTTGCAGCCACGAGCGGATACATGGGCGCACACACACTCGGGCATTCACAGATCACTTCCCCCCTCGTCACAAAGAATCGTCACAGAGCACGTCGCTTGAGCAGGAAGTTGCTCGCTCCCTCGCTCCCTGAGAAGCTCACACCCGCTCTTCACACCCGCTCTTGTAGCGTTGCTCTTTCTAAGAGTGAGAAAGGCAGCATTACGCCGCACCATTGATTATATTTTGGCCGATCGGCTAGATCCCTTTTGCTCCTCTTCCCTCTTCGTCGCTCTCTCATCGGCATCCGAAGCTAGTCACTCCAGTCGTTGCACAACCTGCAAGCAGCGCGGGGTTGAGAGGTAAAATGTCAGTACTTGCTCTGTGCCAGGCGCCTTCCCCGGCAGGACCTTCTGTCCCCCTCTACCCCTCAAACTCACAATGGCCGAAGCTCCACCTCCTCCATTGCACACACCAGCAACGCCGTACTCGCCCGCCTTGAGGGCGTGCACCAGACTGACCACGATCCTCGAGCCAGAGCTACCAATCGGGTGGCCCAGGGACACACCTCCACCGAACTTGTTGACCTTGCTGGCGTCCAGTCCCAGAATCTTGTTGTTGGCCAGGGCGACGGCAGAGAAGGCCTCGTTGATCTCCCACAGAGCCACCTGGTCCTTTGTGATACCAGCTCGCTCAAGGGCAATTGGGATGGCCTTGGCGGGGGCGACGGGGAAGTCAATGGGGGCAACGGCAGCATCGGCAAAGGCAATGATCTTAGCCAGGGGCTTCACACCCAGCTCCTCGGCTCCAGCCTTGGTGGACAGGATCACAGCAGAGGCTCCGTCGTTGAGCGTTGAGGCGTTAGCAGCAGTGACAGTTCCATCCTTGGGCTGGAAGACGGGGCGCAGGGTGGGAATCTTCTCCAGCTGGATCTTTTTGTACTCCTCGTCTTCGGCAATGATGATGTCGCCCTTCTTGTCCGAGATGGTCACTGGGGCAATTTCATTGGAGAAGACGCCGGCCTTCCAAGCATCGGCGGCGCGCTTGTACGACTCGATGGCATAGGCATCCTGAGCCTCACGCGTCAGAGAGTGGTCCTTGGCCGTCTTCTCAGCGCAATTGCCCATGTGTACACCATTGTAGACATCAGAGAGACCATCCTTGACAATGGCATCAGCGACCTGCTGATGACCAAAGGCTGCTCCACGAGGGAAGTAGAAGCTGGAGGGTTGAGAGGGTGGAAAGGTCGTTAGATGAGTTCCAGACGTCGACTAGCTCAGACGATCCACACCCTCACTCACGGCGAGTTGCTCATGCTCTCCATTCCTCCGGCAGCCATGATCTTCCTCTGGCCCAGAGCAATGCTCTGAGAGGCAAGCATGATGGCCTTCATTCCACTGGCGCAGACCTTGTTGATCGTGGTAGCCTCGGTCTCGGGTGGGCATCCGGCTCCAATTACGACCTGCCTGGCAGGAGCCTGTCCGACATTTCCCTGGAGAACGTTACCGAAGTAGGCCTCCTGAAGCTGCTCTGGCTTGACCTGGGCGCGCTCCAGCGCAGCCTTGAGAGCCGTGGCACCCAGCTGAGGTGCAGTGACCTTCTTGAGAGAGCCATTAAAGGAGCCTACCGGCGTACGGGCAGCAGAGAGAATGTACACATCTTGAACGCCCGACATCTTGTGTAGGGTGGCGGTAAAACGAAGGATGGGTGATGGTCGTAATAGGGGCATACGAGGGGAAAGTTGGGGACAGGAGCGGAAGGGGGGGGGGGGGCAGCGTGACGGGAAGAAGTGTTGCGAGCAATGCAGCAGCCGTCGATGCAGAGAAGGCGGGTGGCGGAGAAGGAAAGTGGGACCAGTGGGGCGACCCTCAAGCGCGCGAGAGCGGCCACACCTCCCCGGTCACACCCTATGCTCCGAGGAGGTCTATCACACAGAGGTTAGAACAGAGGACCAAGAATAGTCACACTCAATGGACATTAACAGTCAAGGGGCAATGTTCGCTTCCTTGTGTCAATTGCTCCATTTGACCTAACCGCTCCGCATTGCACAGACTAGCCCTGCTCATATTAGAACAAGAATCTCGACGTCTTGTAGGACCTCGCAGATGCACTGCCGGACCCTCCGCTTTTGCCGCCACTTGCACCTGTCACCACGGTAGACTTGTCTCCACCCTCGTTCTGAAGCTGCGAGTCGTCTACAGCCCTGCCATTGAACGAGGCCGCCCCGACTGCAGCAGTATCTTGCCCACTCGCCGTGTTGTACAGAGGTGTGAGGGTAAGGCTCATCGTTGCCGAGGGAGTCGCTGCCGATCCACTCGTCTCCCTCGTTGTTGGCAGAAGCACCGTCGTCGCTGTAGTGTCCTCGCCTTCCCCCAGTACAGTCTGGACTTCCACCTTGACTGTCTGCACGCGTGCCTTCTCTTGCTCGATGGCTGCACGCCGGGCAAGACGTCGCGCAATCTGGTCCAATGCCAAGTCTCCCATGCCTGGCCTGAGTCCATTCCCGTTCAAGTTAGCGCCATTACTCCCTGCCATTTTCGTCCTCGCCTCCTCATCCTGCCGCTTCCGTAGATCCTCTGCCCCTCTGAGCTCGATCTTGCAATCGGTCAGTGTTCGAGCCAGATCCGCAGCTCCCCTTGGCTGCGTTTGGTCTTGATCCGTTGCACTATGGGCATGGAGCCAGCTGATGACTCCAAAGGGAGGTGGATTGAACGTGTGCGCGGGCAGGCGTAGCGACTGCCCGCTAGCCCCTGAAGAGCCCTTCTTGCCAGCAGAAGAGGTGATGAAGTTTCCATACTCCGAGGGGGAAGCGGGAGAAAGAGGAGTCGTAGATGGCGAGGTGGGAGAAACACCGGAGGCGCTTCTAGCAGACTGGGCAGAAGTGATTGCTGAGCAGGAGGAGAGGTAGAGATCTAACAGGGAGTGTGTGACCTCTGAGGAATACGAAGCACAGCACAATCTCAGGTCAGGAAGCGGTGGAAGCAGATGCGAGGAGGCTATGATCACTTACCTTCGATTTCTTCCCGAAAACACCGGAGCTTCAGTTCCCACGAAGTATCCTCTGCCCAGCGCCAAGCTTGCTCCGGTACTGATGGTCCTTTCGAGGCGGACTTGCCATTCTGCTGCTCGCCATGTCGCGAATTGTCGTTCAAGTGAGCCTTGTGAGAAAGTGCCTCACCCGCAACAGCCTCGCCAAAGGAATTCTTTGCATTGGACAGCCCGAAGATACGCCGTATCCGTAGTGCACTTGCTGCACGTGATGCAGAGGCGTTCCGAGGGCATAGGAGCGATGCTGTAAGGAGGGCAGACAGGGAAAGGATGATCGGAGGATACAAGAGGGGTGCTGAGGTACGATGACTTCTCGGCATGAAAGATGCAAAGGGAAGTGAGTATGTCGGTTCCTTCATGAGAACAATCGAAGCAACAAGATAGGCCTACTCACACGTCGGACGCCAATTGCCAAGCATCTTGTATGAAGTCCTTGTCGGCTGGGTTCAGAAGCGTTGAGTAGGACAAGGGTCGTCAATACACTGGTAATGCACTGCTCCGCTGGTTCATCGTGAGATGTGTCACGTCTGGTCGGCTACTTACCTCCCCACGCTCTGCCCAATTTGAGAATTCCTCTACTAACACTTTCCACGCCATGCCGGATCTTGAAGTCGTAGCCAAATTCTTCGAGAAGAGTCCTTTCTAAGCTCAATACCTTGTTGCGTTCCGAGTCCAGCATCTGTGCGTCAACATCAGACTCCTGCACAGACGCAAGGGCCAACTGCTGCAGCTGCTCGCGACGATTTGCTGCACCGCTGGCTGACGAGGAAGGATCTCGACCAAGCTTGACTAGATCCGGGTACCGAATGGCATAAGAGGCGACGATGAGATCCCTGGCCTTCTTTGGGGTATCATTGAGCTTGCAAGCAAGGAATAGGGCAGCCAGTGCGACCTGTTGAGCAGATGTCCCCGAAGGTGCGCCTCTATTCACGCCGCACTTCTGCCATATGACAAAGGCTGTGCTGACCGTCCGCTGTGGCAGTCCCACTCTTGCGCCAACAGCTGCAATAAGTCCACAAGCTTGTTGTCTTCGAGACTCATAGGTCAGTATGGCGGAAGGGTTCGTGTGCAGCGCCAGTGTGTTGTTCAGGATAGCTTGATAGGTCGCTGGAGTCAGGTAGGCGCCATTGGGCGTGCTCGTGGAGAGAAAGACTGTGGGAGGCGCGCCTGAGCCAAGAGTGGCCGAGGATGACGAGGCGACGGGGCCGTCGTCTGGTCCATGAGCGTACCCAACTATCTCTGGGCCCATGGGAGGAATACTACCCAGTGCTGATGGGTAGGGAGTCGTCATTACACCAGCTCCGTGGCCATCTTGAGCTGAGGTATGCGTCGTGGCCTTGGTCCGTCGGTACTGATCCGCTCCGACGAAGGAACGCAAGGGCAGACGGAAAGGGAGAATTTGTACTCCGCTCGCATGCGCGCAATGTCCCTCAGAAAGTTTTGAGCCTGGAGTTGCTCTCAGGAAATATCGAGGGCAGTCGTTTCAACTTCGAACGTTCGTAAACTCCTCCCTCCCACCGCGTATACCATCATCCCTCTCCCCTACCCTCACAACAACACAAACACATTCTCTTCCTGATACAATGAGCTACGGTGGCTACAGCAATGGTGGTGGCGGAGGCTACGGAGGCGGTGGCGGAGGCTACGGCGGCGGTCGCGACAGGTATGTTCAGCGTCGTGGCGTTTGCATCCATCTGATATGAGACACTCACCCATTTCTCTTTGCCTTCTCAATTCGTAGCTACGGCGGCGGCGGCGGCTACGGTGGAGGTGGCGGATACGGCGGAGGTGGGTACGGCGGAGGCTCATACGGTGAGTGACTAATACTCATTCACTGTCGCGGTGTTTGCCTCTTCCCACGCGCTAACCTTACCCTCTCCATGTCTTCTCTTCTTTACAGGTGGTGGCGGCGGCTACGGCGGCGGCGGTGGTGGCTTCGGCGGCGGTGACCGAATGAGCAATCTCGGCGCTGGTCTTGGCAAGGTCGACTGGGCCTCCGCAAACCTCACACGCTTCGAGAAGAACTTTTACATCGAGGACCGCCGGGTCACTGAGCGCAGCGATCGAGAGGTTCAGGACTTCCGTGCCAAGAAGCAGATGACGATTCAGGGTACCAACGTACCCAAGCCAGTCATGAACTTTGACGAAGCTGGCTACCCCGACTACATCATGACCGAGATCAAGCGCATGGGCTTCACTGAGCCTTCTGCTATCCAGTCACAGGCCTGGCCGGTAGCCCTCAGCGGTCGTGACGTCGTCGCCATTGCCGAAACCGGATCCGGAAAGACCATTGGTTTCGCTCTCCCTGCCATGGTCCACATCAACGCACAGCCTCTCCTCGCACCTGGTGACGGCCCCATTGCTCTCATGCTCGCCCCCACCCGTGAGCTCGCTGTTCAGATTCAGGCTGAGTGCAGTCGCTTCGGAGCATCCAGTCGTCTTCGCAACGTTGCCGTCTACGGTGGTGTGCCCAAGGGACCCCAGATCCGTGACCTCTCGCGAGGCGCTGAAATTGTCATTGCTACCCCCGGCCGTCTCATTGACATGATCGAGAGCGGCAAGACCAACCTGAGGCGAGTCACTTACCTCGTCATGGACGAGGCCGACCGAATGCTGGACATGGGTTTCGAGCCTCAGATCCGCAAGATTCTTTCTCAGATCCGACCCGACAAGCAGACTCTCATGTTCTCCGCCACTTGGCCCAAGGAGGTGCAGCGTCTCGCTCACGACTTCCTCAACGACTTCGTCCAGGTTAACATCGGATCAACTGACCTCGCCGCTAACCACAGGATCAAGCAGGTGATTGAGGTCTGCACAGACTTTGAGAAGCGTGGTCGACTGATCAAGCATCTCGACACTATCTCGCAAGAGAATGCCAAGGTACTCATCTTCAGCAACACAAAGCGAATCGCAGATGATCTAACAAAGTACCTTCGACAGGACGGCTGGCCCGCCCTTGCCATTCACGGAGACAAGCAGCAACAGGAGCGTGATTGGGTCTTGGCCGAGTTCAAGAGTGGCAGGAGCCCCATCATGGTGGCGACAGCAGTCGCATCGCGTGGTCTAGGTACGTACTTTTCGAGATATTGTGGTTGTGTGGGGTAGTGTATTGGGAGAAGGCTTGCCTTCTGTAGGGAAGCTGGGGAAGCACACTCGAGCGGAGGTGGAGAGGGTTCTCGATTTCTGCTGTTCAGGGGCGGGCTCGTGACCCCTTCCTCTGCTTCCATAAAGGTGGTCAAGGGAGCGATTCAGGGCAGATGCAGTGCTTGAGAGTTCATTGGTAGCTTTCTAAAGGCTTCTCTGGCCATTGAGCTTCCTCAAGGTAGCCGGTCAGACGTCGTTCGACCGAAATGGCCCTCTCTCAAGGAGTCAGTGCAAGCGTCGAGACAGATGCAGGAGTCAGGCCTTGCCACAGGTCTGGCCTTCTGCTGCAGTTCTGCTTCAGCGAGGGAGTCACAGCAGCTAGCTTTTACCTCGCCGGTAACGGGAGACAGGATCGGACTCTCTGGAGCTCTGTTCTCTCGCTAGCTGTTGTGTGGCACGCCGACGACCAGCAGGGCAGCACTATGTTGCCTCTCGTTCTCTTACTGGTAAGAGCGAAAGCTGCGTTGTCGTACGTCCGGCAGGGATTGCGGCCTTTCTGTTTGTACAAGGCCGGTGACTCGATGACGAGTAGCAGAGCGGCAAAATTCGTTCTTCTGCTTGGCATCGAGTGTGAGGCTTGTCAGACAGGCAGCAGCCGTTTGCCCTGCCGTCGCGCTTGCTACTGATCTCCTGCACGGGGAGGCCTGACGATCGCCCAGCATCGGAGGTTCTTGGGATGGCACGAAGTCACGAGAGGTTTGCTGGCACACGTCAGGCCTCCCCTTCTTCCCCACCTTCTGGCAAAGCATCTACCTCTCTGCGTCTTCGGTCGCCAATGCGATAGCATCAACTGCTATCGCAGCTGTAGAAAATCTGCTGCAGGATTGCTCTTGTGCGCTAGGCAGCGAGGAGGGAGGAAACTGGGAACTGGAGGATAGGAGGATAATCGGAGGCACTTTAGCGATCGTCGGGCGCAGCATACTCACCGTTCTATCCCCGCATCTCCCCCTCACACACTTCTTTTCGGCGCTTGCTTGTTGCTTTGCTCGCTTTGATCAATTGTTCACTTGATCATCCTTGCTCTGCTCTTGCAATCCTACGTCGTTCTCCCTACATATCTTTCGATTCACCTTTTGCCTTGATTGGCTCCGCTACGCAAATTACTGCAACTGGATTCACCCTTGTTCAATCTTACCCTCGGTCAACTTTTACTCTTTACCCCTTTTCTTCAACTGGCAAACAGACGTCAAGGATATCGGTGAGTAAGACGAAGAATAATGCTCTCATCCACTGAAGCAGAGAAGAAAGAAAATCTGACCCAGCCTCTCTGCCTCCCTTTTCAACAGGTTACGTCCTCAACTACGACTACCCAACCAACACTGAAGACTACGTTCACCAGATCGGTCGAACAGCCCGAGCCGGCGCCGTGGGTACTGCCATTACCTTCTTCACCACTGGCGACGCAGGCAAGGCCCGTGAGCTCCTCTCCATCCTCCGCGAGGCCAACCAGCCCATTCCTCCCGAGCTCGAGGAGATGGCTCCTTACGGCGGCCGTGGTGGTGGTGGACGTGGACGTGGTGGTAGGGGTGGTAGGGGTGGACGAGGAGGTGGATACGGTGGTGGCGCCAATGCCATGCCTGTCAGGGGTGGTTACGGCGGTGGTGGTGGTGGATACGGAGGAGACAGCTACGGCGGTGGTGGTGGTGGTCGTTGGTAAGCGCTTCCTAGCGCAGCGCTAGTGGGCGTAGCACAGTCGAGCTCGCCTACATTAGAGGGAAACGACTCGCTTGCTCGCCACACCCCGAATCGGTCTATCACCCCGATCAGACAGTCAAGACTAAACGTCCCTCTTCACCCTCTTGCTCCCCCCCCCCGCCTTGGCCCTTTCACCCTTCTTTGGTTCTCCACCTGTTTCTCGAAAGAACCTCGACGACTTTCCCGGTCTTCTGCATGGCCTTAGACAGCCTCTTTGTGTTTCCTGTAATAGACAAGCTTTGCACATCACCCATCATCACCTTGACTGACTTGAGCTAAAGGGAAGTGAAGTGAAGTGAACAAGACTGGGGTAGCCTTAGTGGCAATCGAGCTAAGAGCTTTCAACACGAGGCAATACGAAGTTGTTGTGATTCAAAGTGGAAAAGAGAGAAGGGGAAAGGGGGACAAGAAGCAGCTACAACAAAGGACAAGGACAAGTACGAGGCACGGACATAGGAAGTTGGACAACAAGATCGAAAGCAAGAGCTGGAGAGAGAGAAGAGAAGGAGAAACAGAAGAGACGAGATCGAGATAGGGAACAGGAAGTGGGAATACAATAGAGACTATAGCACAGCACGGCGTAGCAATCGATGCTCGATGGGGGAGAGAGCAGGCGTGAGGAGATCAAGAAGCAAGGGAGCAAGGAAGCGTAAGGATGAGTGGGAGGGCTCACTCCTTCACTCGCCCCTCTCCCTTCTGCTGCTCTCACCAAGAGCGACCCAGCTCTCCCCTACAAAGGAGGATCCCTCTCCTTGATCGCCTTCTTCCTCTCCATGCTCATGCTCGTGCTCATGCTCGAGGTGTTGCTCGTGGTCGCGATCGTGCTCGTGTTCCTCGTCACGCTCCACCTCGTCATCAGCGTGCGCCTGACTGTGCAGCAGCTCACTACCGGATTGAGGCTCGTCAGGTCCCATCCAAGGCCCCTCGGCAGCACCCACATGCTCAAAACCAACTCCAATAGTCGCGTTCGACCTGCTTACCCCACCTCCCACAGCCCTACCACCACGGCTACCTGCGCCCCCTTCTCCCTCTGGTTCAGAATGACTGTCCAGCACACCAGAAGAGACCATTCCGTCCTCTGTGTCTCCGTGGAAGGAGGTGGACTCGCCGGAATTTGAGTCGGGAAGAGAAGGGGGCCCAGAGGTGGGCGCTGAACCGGAGTTGGAGTTGGAGGGGTAGTAATACCCTCTCCTCGATGAGGCGGTAGGAGGGGGCGCAAGAGAACTGGCGCTCGCGCTCCCTCCAGCACGCCTGGCTCCGCCTGCTTGGCTGGTAGCACTCTTGGAAAGGTTGCCGCTGCTGGTCTGAGCATTGCTGGATGAGCCTTGGGAGGCTGTCCTCGTGCCCCTTGGACCCTGCCCAATCAGTCCAGCTCTCCGCATGCTGACGTGCCTTCTCAGGCTCAGCAGCACGTCGACCCAAGACGTGGGAATGACTCTCATCAGACGCTGGGTACCGCGGTTCCACAGGGCTTGAGCTTGACCCCAGTAGGAAGTCTCCTTCTCCGTGGGGAGGTAGACACGGTATGTCGCCTTCAGTCGAGCAGTAGCATCGGGTGTGAGCAGAAGGGACGTGACCTTGGACAGCACGAGCTGGGTAGAGCTGTCTCGTGTTGGCCAGGTCAGGGTTGAAGAGGCCTTGCGCATGTAGGCAGGTCGCGCTGGTGCAGGGGCTACTGAAGCGGTGGAGCCACCGCCAATGCTGCTGGTCGATGAGGCCGTAGTCTCTGCTTCGCCGGACGAGGGGATCCGACGCGCAGCATAGCCCCAAGGAGTGCCCTCGTCAATCTCGACTGTGGTGACGCGAAGCGAGCGCCTGGCGTGGACGGAGGCTGAGGACAATGATGTGGTGCTAGAGCGCACCTCGGCTTCTCGCCTGATTACTTCCATGCCTGCAGCAGCAGCCTGGGCGATGACACTCTCCCTATCGGCTCCAGGAAGCGAGGTATGACTAGAGGGAGAGCTGAGGAGGGTGATTGCAGTGGCAGCAGACGGAGACTGGGCACCAGCAGTCCTGACGTTGGCTTCCGAGGCTCGCAGCGACCCTCGGGCACTTGGCGAGGTAAGGAGCGGCTGCAAAGAGGAGAGGGCACAGAGGGCAGCTACGACGTGCTTCTCCATCGACTCGGCTAGCTCGGCAGGGTTGCACTGGAACGCCGTGCTGGTTTTCTGACTGATGTCGTTGGCAGGTGCGAGGTAGCTGAGGGCATTGACGACTCCAACAAGACTGACCTCCTCTCCAGGGGATGCATAGGGATCACCAGCACTCAGCAGTGGGAAGCGAAGCTTGAGTACTTCATCAACGGAACGGATGAATTTGTTGAGGGAACTGGCGACGTCAGACGTCTCGAAGACGAGCGTCTTGATGTAGCCGCGCGAGGATGGCGCGATGATCGAGTTGAAGGAGGACACGGCGGCCGAGGACGAGACGGAGGCAATGACGATGAAGCCTACAGAGGCCAGGTGTAGTGCCAGAGCTCTGCCGAGGGGCGTGTCGGCTCCCAAAACGACTGCGAATGGGAGGGTATGCGACGGGTGGAGAGTCAGAAGGGTCAAGTGAAAGTCGAGAGGCTGACAGTCCTACTCACCTACTGCCTCCTTCCTGACTCCATTCCTGATCTCTGGTGTACGCATCTTCCTCTTGTTGGCCGCTTGAATGAATTTCTGGTCCCTCTTTCCGAGTAGTGGGAGCCATAGGAATCCCCTCTGATAAGCGGCAGTGGTACCCAGCCCAAGTACGGCGACTCCACCTGCGATGGCGAATGCGCGTCTGTGAGCGTGGGCGCAATCTACCGACCTTCCAAGTATCCCACGAGGGGGCGGCGGTGGTGGGAGGGGCGCTACGGGGCACTTTGCAAAGGGGTTGGATGGCATGTGGTCCTCGATCTGTTGCAGCGAGGGCAGATTGACTGGGCTGCCGTACTTTGTGAGCTCATTGTATACTGCTTCGGAGTAGGTGACGATGGTTTCGCTGATCTTGAATGGTAGCTCTTGCTGTGAGAGCAGGGTGGGGGAAAGAGGGAGTAAACGGTGAGTCAGAAAGTGTTCAATGGCTTATCTGACTTGTAGGTCATGTGCTGAGTATCGCAGGGGTTTGGCACTGACCAGGTTCTTGGGGACGTTGTCCTGGAGTGCCTGCTCGATCCATTCCTCCATCTCCTGGAGTGTTGGCAGACCTGCCATGCTGTATGAGAGTGAGTGAGGGAGATGGTAGGTATGGTAGGTATGGTAGGAGATGGTGATGGTGGCAGTGGAGTGTGTGCGGGGTGGGTGTGGGTGAGTGGCAGGCCGCGTCGCCGCTGGGACAGAGTCGAGTCGAGCACGGACTCGGACTTTGAAATCCCATTTCCGCCCCCGCGCCGCCCGCACAAATGGCCGAGGTGACGAGGGGCGCCAAGTACCACCCGTAGCCATCCTCAGAGATCAGAGGACACCAGTTCCACCCACTTGCAAACAAGGAGCTCATCCACGCAGCACACTTCCCAGAAACATGGCATCACATCCATCATGGGATGACATAGAGGCCGCAGTACAGAGTGAGCCATCCTCGCCCAGCGGATCCACCGGCCCACGTCCAACCACATGGCGCTCCAATGACCTGGACGTGACCGATCTGGGTCCGGAGCGGCTGGACGACTACATCCAAGTGGTCAAGTGTGCCGATTGCAACAAGCCCACATTGGCACGGTACAAGGACTTTCACCGCGCCAATTGTCAGCTCATCAGGGCGATTCGTGATGGTAGGGCATCTCCGAGTCTGCTTGATCCCGATCGTATGAAGAGAAAGAGGGCCATATCGGAAAGTGAGTAGAAGCAGACGAGCACAGCACGAGGCGTACACTCACCATAACCCTCTACTTCCCTGCCCATTTCAGTCTCGGATACACCTTCGCAAACAGACACAGGAGCCTACGCATCCGCATCGAGTAGTGTCAGCCCTCAGAAGAAGCTCACAAAGAAGGCAGCTAGAGCACTCGAGGTTGAGGAGAGGAGATTGGCTCGGATGGAGAAGAAGGCTAGGAAGCTGCGAGAGGCAGAAGAGGCCAAGAACAATCGGCGAAGAAGAGGTGAGTTGGCGGATATCCGATCAGACCACGCTTTGAAGACCTTGCTGATCTTCTTGTCGTCTCTCTTTCCTCGCTTAGGGCAAGCACTGGATGTCAACCGCCAGTGTGGTGTGCTAAACGACAATGGCCAGCCCTGCCTGCGCTCTTTGACCTGCAAGACCCACTCCATGGGCGCCAAACGCTCCGTCCAAGGTCGTTCCAAGTCGTACGACGATCTCCTCCTCGAATGGCAAAAAGCAAACAATCCCGCCTTCCTTGCCAAGCTTGAAAAGAAGGAAGAAGAAAAGGCAGCTCGAGCCGAGGAGATGAGGAGGAGCAAGAAGTCTGATCTGAAGAATAAGAAGAAACTCAGTGCCAAGAGGAGAGAAGAAGGTGGAGATTTGGCTAGTGCGCAGAGCAAGAGTAGGAGACTCAATCTCTTGCTCAATGGACTGGATGGTAAAGGAGGTGGACTCTTCAATCCCGACGGCTCGAGGAGGAGCTTCATCAACATTGGCAGTAGTACCACTGCAAATACCAACGGAGAAGGCTCTTCTCGGGATCGAGCCGCAGGCAGCACTATCGCTGGCGCCGACGGCAGCGGCAGCGGCAATGGCAACGCCAGCAATGCGCCCAGTACTCTCATCTCCAATCTTCTAGAAGAGGAAGACCCTTACCTCGAAAATGACCTAGCGTCTCACTCTACCGATTCTCCCCGTGTGCGCAACGAGCTAGAAGCTCTCCTCGTCGCTCTCCGTACCCGCGCATCCGACGAGCGAGTCGCGCCTGTGCCCCTTGCTAGACGCACGCACCATGGAATGCATACGGCACAGGCTAGGAGCTTGCTCATGCTTCGGCAGGCTTTCAGTGTTGCCACGAGCGGAGGGATAGGCGGGACAGTGGGTGCAGGGGGAGTGGGAGGGGGTGCTGGATTGGGGGCTGGGAGGGGAGCTGCTGAAGGGGGTGCGGCTGGAGCGGGCACGAGTGGCGGGTTCAGACCGCCGCCTATTGTGGCTGGAGGTGGATGGGGATTGGGCATGTTTGCCAGTCACTCTTGAGACGAAGCCAATTCTAACGCGCATACAAGCAACTCTCGCAAGGAACAATGCTAGGTTGACTTTGGGTAATCATTCCGCGTGCACTCAGTGCGTACACATGCCACCTTCGCTATCTCTGCCTGCTCTACTACGACTGCTACTACTACTATTACTCCTACTGCTGCTGCTGAGATTGCGCCATGGCCTGTCTCGCCGTGGACCTCTCCAGTTCCTTTTTCCTCCTAGCGGTATCCAACGCAATATGACCCGTAATCGCCTCATCCAACCAAGCACCATGGAAGGTATCTGCCCGCCTCATCTCTTCATTTGACAAGCTCGAGTTGACTCCAGCGCCAGGAATGGAAGAGGCAGCTCCGAGGATGGCGTCTAGATCGCGGGATTGCGAGGCGAGCCAGGTTTGAAGGTGCTGCAAAGGGTCTTGGGAAAAGGTGTGGAGGAAGTCTCGGGCAGAAGAGTGGTTCTGAAGAGCGACGACGGCTTGTGAGATCTGTGGAAAGGATCACAGGGCAGCGCGAGTGTAAGGTCAAGGCCTGAGACTTCGCTCAATGACTTCACTTTTCGCGCCTACTTACCTTCTCATCGAGATCAGCAATCTCTCTCGCCTTGTCACTTGAGCCGTCAAAGAGTGACAGGACTCTCTCCTGCCTCTGCCTGATACTCCAATCGTCCATCTCAAATTCAATGTCATAGGCAGACGAGTGCTTGTTCACATCAACATCTGTGCGCACCCAGTATTCTAGCATCACCGGCGGTAGCGGATGCAGATGTCGATTGATGACTTCTGGAATGTGGTGAAAGGCAATCTGATCGGTCCTGAAGAAACGGGCGAGCTCGGCGTCGCAGCGGACGACTCGCCTATCGCGCTCATCCAGCAGTTTACGATCCTTGATATATGCCCACAGTGCCGAAATGACTCCTTGGCGAGTCTCTTCGCGGATGTCCAGCAAGACCGCAAGCTCAGGAGCAAGCGCATATCGCTCCGGAGTGTGCGCGAGGTACAGTGCAATCTTGACCTTCACCGGCTCAGACCCTTTCCTCTTGATCTCGAAACCATCCAAGCCGGGCTCAGCAGCCGCGATGAGTGGGTTCTCAAAGCCATCTTTTGGCCCAGAAGATGTGGCCGCCGTGGGGTTCGGGCGATGCCATTCGACCAGATTCTCCTCAGCAGGATAGAGGTGAGGATCGCGTTGCAATTCCACCACACACGACTTGACGAGATTGGAGAACTTCTGAGCGCCGATGCGGTCCGATGTCTGTTGCGCTGCCCTAGCATTTGATGCTCTTGATCTGAAAGATGGCTCGAGCAATCTGCCTTCAATGCGGAGATTCCAAGATGGCACATCCGCCTCTGATGTGCTTGCCTCGGCATTGCTTGCGGGAGGAGGGGGAGCATCCTGACCGCGCTGCTGTGCAGCAATTGCAGCTTGCTCCTCCTTTTGAAATGGCTGGTTTGCACAGGTATTGCTGAGGAAGATTCGTAGTGTACGTTTTGTCTACCCCGATCATAGGAAAGGACTGTCAGCCACGATCCAGGTGACCTTCGTAGTCGGACCAGCTCTTCCTCACCTTTGGCGGCCTCTTGCCCATCCCGTCTGTCAGTTCTGCCCTCTTCCTGCTCAGCGTCCAATCTAATGCTCTCTCGTCCTTCTGCAATTGCCCGTATAGGGCGCTCTCCGGCACGTGCCTCTGAACACTCGGCGGTATCACTCTGCTCGTAGGCTTGCCCTTCTTGAGCCCGCGAAGCGAGTCCACAACTGTCGAGTCTACTGCATGCCTCTTCCTCATGTTCTGAGCGGCGACCTGAGCGGCGTGTTGGTGATTGACATGGTGATGCTGCTGTTGCTGAGGTGGTTGCGGCTGCTGCTGGGGAAGGTACCTGGCAGCCTGGGGATTACCAGCGAGGTGAGGAGGGATCTGGGCGTTGTACGGATGTTGTCCCGCCGGAGAAGCCTGAGGCATACCTCGAGGCGGATAGCTGCCTCCACCGTAGTTGTGAGGAGTGCCCGTTGCTGGGTGGCTCATGATGATGAATGCGGGAAGGGTGGACGAGGTGGATGGGAAGGTAGTCTGGCATCTGGTACAGGCTCATCCGACGGAAAGACGCGACGGGCAGCGCACCGCGCACTCGCCTCACCCCGCCTGAAGTGATTGGCGGGCGAGATCCATCGCTAACGACAGGCAGGTCTTACAGATCACGGCAGTCGTCAAGCGCTCGTCTGATCAGTAGCGTTTGTGATTATAGGAACAATGAAGCACATGTGACTGAAAGCTTTCGTCAGTACTGACAGGCTTGCGGCGTGGACAGTCTCTTGCTGGGAGGCTCGAAGGACGATGAGAGCAAACCCTGGGTGATGGGACCTTGCGTCCGCGCACATCCGAGATTCGACGACGAGCTCGTGTGTAGACAGAATTGGCGCTCGGATCCTGACCAGACATACTATTCGACGCCACCTGTTCCGACTGCGTGTCGCACCTAGACGGCTGCACTCAAAGCGCGAAGGAACACATACAGCGACGGGGGCAGTCGCCGAGGACTTCAGCAGCATGGCCAATACCTTGGGTCAGCAGATCTGGTTTGAAATAGCAGCCCTACCCTCAGACATATGCCTAGCAAGACAACCGTCGAAATATGCCCCCGTCATACACTGACCTGGATCCAATCGTTCGTGCAGACTTCGTCGTCACATCCATCGTCTTGAAATGTTTCTGTGTTCGTATGCAATGTGATGTTAGCAGACTGAGTGCTGAATATCAATGTCGGCAAGTGCCGATTGCACAGGAGTCTTCGGGGTAGTGATAGAGCATCTGGCTCTCGCCTATCATAGCGAGTGTCAGCATCTGGAATGTGCGATGCATAGATACCTAGTGCCCTACGTTCAAAGCCTTTGCGGTTTCAATGGAGCCTATCGGGCAAGCGCAAGCATGACGACAAATCGACCTTTCCCGTCAGTCTCGAGCTCGCTACAATTATGCTGAGAGAACTGGGAGGAGCTGAACGGTGCTGAAGTGGCCAGTCGTGCACAGGACCGACACGGTGCGTCTCGTCGCCGGTCTGCGGTCCCACTTGACTGTACTCTCCGCAACGGCGAGCTTTGTCAAAAGAAGCAGACGCTAGAACCACTCTGCGCAGACGCTCTCTTTCGGCACACATTATGAGAGCCTGGCCAGTGTCAGATTTGTCTGGAAGCAATCACACAGCGCTCGGACCTTCTTTTGAAAGACGGAAGGGCAGAACAGATGACTTGCCATTCGCAACGGCGTCGAGGGCTTCTTTGTGCACTCCCGGGAGCGTTTCAGCGACGTTCGAAGATCTTTTTGTCACACGCACGCGCTCTCTCTCTCTTGCTTGGCTCGCGGCACCTTGACCCCTCCGTCGTCTGCAGCAGGGACCCTGGGTACGATGTCAGACATGTCTTCAATTACAACGATATAGATCGTGATCCAATCTCCTTGTCAAAGCTCGACGCCACTCAGCCTTGTCAAGCTGCCACTCTGCCTACAGGGAATCACTGCTCATCGGCAAATCTCACTAGGAGTGGCACTTGTTTGCACTCGGCGTCAGATCTTGGTAGATCGGAGTAGTCTGTGAATTGTGCCGATAAAGTAGACAAGGGCTAAGCGAGGAACCCAAGCGCCTGGGATGCCGGGCTTTCCTGGAGCCACCGATAGTTTGCGCCAGGAGCCCAGGACCCTTGTTCTTGGCGCGGCTGTGGCTGTAAGGTTCCTGACCCCTTGCACCACTCACTGTCCAGGCCATGCGCCCTTGGGCAGCCCTTGTTGTCGTTGAAGGGGACGACAGGGGGTTGAAGAGGATCAAGCGCATACCTACAAGCCGACAAACAAGCAATGGACACCCACCCATGCGCATCGGCCCGTTCTTACACTCGCGCAACCCACACGCCCCTTTTCGGAAGGTGCAGTGTGCAGATCACACCTTGCTATGTGACGCTCGCAGTGTTTTCTTTCACCTGTCCGGTTTAGCGCTCGTGATCAGACGTCATCAGGTGGGGTGATAGAGCCTTTTGACAGGCACATGAGTCTTCCACTACTGGCTTAGGCTTAGTATAGCATCACCCATTCTCCGAAGACGTAAAGCTGCCTTCGTAGGTGAGCCATGTCACTGGGTGAGGCGGGGGTTTGGACGAGGTTCGAGGTCCAGGATTGACCTACGCGGCCCATTGGTCATGCAAGGGAACGCCGTACGTTGCGGAGCCAGGAATGCTTGGGGGGCACAAGGCGCACTTGGTGTGGCGCAGCCTCTGGTGCAGTGCCTGTGTGTTGGACAAGGGGGGGTGCGGGCGTGTTGTTGCCCTGGACGCGCGCGGGAGACGGGCGCAGTGCCTGGGGCAGTGTTGATTCGCGGCAGGGCGCGTCGATGCCGAGCCGGAGGGAGGGATGTGTCAATTGTCCCGCAACGGCCTCCTCTTCATCCGCAACCTTCGCCCTGCTCCGCTCTCCCTCGCTGGCCCTCAACATCTCATCACTCACTCTTTAACCCACTCCCACTCCTCCCCTACATCATCATCACACCCATCGTCTCTCTTTCTCTTCCTCTCTCTCCCTCTCTCTCCCGCTCCCCTCTGCTCTCCAGTCTACACGCTTCCCATTCTCTCGTTTGATCGCCTAGGACGACCACCCCCTGCCCTGAACATCTCTCACAGTCTCACGCTCATCTGGTAGCTTTGACTTGTTCCCTGCCTCTTCCGAGATAAGCAAATAAAAAGCCTTCGTACAGGAACTCACATCGCCTCAAGTCCATCCAAGCACCAAACCACAATGAAGTACTCTCTCCCTTCCCTTCTCGCCCTCCTTCTCGTCGCCGTCTCGATGCAGGCCATCGATGTCGACGCCTCGACCAAGAAGTGCAAGGCCAAGTCGTCTACACTTTCCAGCTCTGGCTCCGGCTCTGGCTCTGGCTCCTCGTCTACAAAATCGTCATCTGCCAGCTCTTCGACCAAGACCAGCACTTCCTCCTCTACTTCCACATCATCGGGCAATGCCACTTCCTCCGGATCAAACACTGACTACACGCCCAACGGTATCAAGGCAGGTGTCTCCGGCGGCAACTCCGTCAAGTACCTCGGTGCCCACATTGGTTCCTGGAATGATTGGGGAGCTGCTGGTGCAAATGACCACAAGAGCTCGTCCGCCCTCTACGTACCTATGCTGTGGGGTAACGGTGATAACTCTGCCAACACTGGTCTTTCCGGCACCACCAACTCTGATCGTATGGCTCAGTTCGATGCACTCACTGCTGGATCCCAGAAGTATGTCATGGGCTTTAACGAGTTCGACCTCAAGGGCACTGGTTCGTCTGGACTGATGACAGCCTCCGCCGCCGCTTCATTGTGGGACGAGAAGTTTGGCCCCTGGAAGGACGCTGGTAGTATTCTCATCTCGCCCTCGTGTGCCAAGCAGGCCGATGAGACCCTCCTTGCCCCTTTCCTTGCCGCTGCCACCGTCAAGCCCGACTGCATTGCCGTGCACATCTTCCGCGACAGTCTCGACGGTATGAAGAACACCATGAACCACTACCTGAACACCTACTCTGATTACGACTGCTTCTGGGTCACCGAGTTTGCTTATGCCAACTACCAGAACGGTGCTCACAACTACGGTACCGTTTCTGAGACCGACGACCTCATTGGTCAGGCCGTTGACTACTTTGAGAGTCTCGACAAGGTCAAGGCTTACTTCATCTCCGATGCCGACAATGGACCCAATGGTACATTGACTTCGTCTGGTGGACTCACATCGGCAGGACAAGCCTACCTTTCTGCCATCTCCAAGTACTCGAGCACATCCCGCAGGCGTGCCATCAGTGGCAACCACGCTCAACGTCACGTTCGCAGGGCTGCCGCTGCCTCTCGTCGAAGTGCTCGCTCCGTCTAAAGTGGCGATTCTGCCCTTCTCGACGACGGTGCTGCATCTGACCGTCGTCTAGATCGGAAGAGTTTCGGTGTGACATCTTGTACTTTAACGACCTTGACGACGAGCTGCATTCCCCTTGCACCTCCTCCTTCTCTCACTCTTATCTCGCTGTCCTGCAAATGGACGGGATTGGCGCCATTCTCCTAGTCTGCTGGGCGGAACTAGGTCTAGGTGGCCTCAATTGTACTGCTTTCTCATACACAAAGTCGTTCCCAGTGTCGTCTTCCCCCGAGATTCCCCCCTCTCACTCTCTCATGCTGTCGCTGTTCCGTCATTCCTGTTGTCCATGTGAGAGATTGATTCCCTCTGATTGCAAGATGATGCCTGCAGCCAATACATTTCATTTCCTGCATTTGCCTCCCCTTGTGTCCCTGTGTACCTCACGACGAGACGCGGGCCGATGCGTGCCGTGCTGAGCATGACTACGCGTTTGAGCTGAGCATGAGCTGAGCATAACGCCCCCTGTTTGTGGTGTCGCCTTGGATCGTCTGTTTGTCTTACCCACGTTGGTTGCTGTGCGCCATTAGCGAGGATCCCTGGGTCGTGGTCTCAGCCGCTTGGCTGAGTGACTGAGTGACTGAGTATACCGATGCCCAGCCTTATCTCCGAGAAGCGGCCGCTGACCAAGCCCGGTGGGAAAAAGGCATTGGCTCAGAAATGCAGTGGACCCTGCAAGCTGCGTGTACACCTCTTGGCTCACCCCGTATCTTTGGTCATCCCACTCTCTACCGTTTCACTTTCATCTGCTACTTCCTTTCTCATATTCTGCTTGCTCAGTGTCTCTTCACCTTTCCTTGCTTCTCTCCTTCCACTCGGACCTCTGCCGGGTCATTTTCTCTGGAGCAGCAGCGGGATTATCATATCTCCAACACACTCGACAAATTTGGAGCAGACAATGCTTTGAACAGCCACCCCTTGCACGCTCAGCATTAGCATCCTACGCATACTTCCCTACAATCTCCAACATGTCAGGACCATCTTCATCTACATCCTCCGCCAGGCATGGCGATGGCCTCCATCCTTCTTCCAGCAGCAGCAGCGCCGCGCGGCAACGTGGACGTCCCCGCTCCGCATCTCCAATGCCACCACCTCCTCAACCTTCACTACCCCATCACGAGCTCAACAATCCATCCGGAGGTTACAACATAGATTCAGCAGATCCAGTCATTGGTGATGTACTCTACCGGTACGACGATGACAGGGAGGAGGATCTGAAACGAGATGACGATGGCGTGAACGGAGGCGATTCTGAATTCAGAGCAAGCGATGCTGCAGAGGCAGAGCAGCAGCCGAATGTATCGACAGCTGGAAGAAACAGTGCGGGAGATGATAGCCATTTGCATTGGCTCGAAGGGAGGAGATGGTGGAAGAGACCTAGCCAATGGTGGCTGGTCCCCATGGGTTCTCTTCTAGCTATTGCAGTGAGCATCAGGCTGTCCGATTGATGGTGGCACAGAGAGGCCAAACACCTGACCCATTCCTTCCTACCGTCTCCAGATCGGATCCATCATGTCCGCTAGGATTGAGCTTCTCACGCAGGTCATCTGCGAAGAGATGTCTGCCAAGCAGAGGCAGAGCGAAGAGCCTTTTTCGGCCATGCTGCTACGCCTTCCGCATGAGCGACCTCCGATGAGCCAGGAGTGCCGCACCCCTGACGTCGTCGCCGGGTCTGCAGAGCTGCAAATGCGGATTGCGATCATGGTCGGTCTCCTTTCGGCCGCCACGACTGGTTGGTGGGGCGGCTTATCAGACCGACGGGGCAGAACCAAGGTTCTCGCTTGCGTATGTGTCAGCTTCCTCGCCTTCGACTTTAGCTATCTTGCCATTGGTCTGCTACCCATCACATCGCTACCCTTCGGAAGCAACTTCTTGCTGCTACCAGCGGCCCTCAATGGTGCTCTGGGAGGGCTCTCAACCCTCCTCGCAGCTCACCAGGCCTACATCTCGGACTGTACGCCTGCTGGTACGAGAGCCAAGGTCTTTGCTCGGTTGGCGGGCTTCTTCTACTTTGGTTTCATCATCGGTCCGGCAGTCGGAGGCTGGATGGTCAAAGCTACAGACAGTCTCGTTGCTCCCTTTCTGCTTGCCACTGCTGGACACGTTCTCTACTTCTTCATTGCCCTGTTTGTCATGCCCGAGAGCACGAGCTCAGAGAGGCGCAAGGCGGCAATGATGGAGCATCAAAAGGAGACTTCGCTCTCACAAGAGGAAGTAGACGAACAGGGTCAGGTGAAGGCCAAGAGCAAGAGCCTGCTGCTGCGCTTCAGTGCTCCACTGCAGCCTTTGGTCTTGCTTCTGCCACGCACAGTAGAGCAGGTGGAACGGCTCCAGTCTCGACCTGCTAGTCGAATGCCCTCGGTCAATGATCTGCGAAGGACCACCATCCCGGATCCAGCCTCATCCATGCTGTCCATCTCTCATATCTCCCGCTCACGCAAGAGAGACTGGAATCTCTTCTGGTTGAGTCTTTCGTACGCCATTGAGATTTCATGCATGGGCATCCTGTCCCTCAAGAGTCTCTATGCGATCAATGTCTTTCATTGGGGTGCGACTGAGCTTGGATACTTCTTTACATTCGTATCGATCACTCGAGTACTTTGCCTGACTGTGATCCTTCCCTTGGTCATCAAGGTCTGGCATCGACCACCGCGAGCAGTGTCTCTGCCGCAAGACGCTGGAAACGACGAGCAAGAGCCTCTACTGGACGATGAAGGTCACTCGCGAAGGCCGTCTTTCGCAGCGTACGGATCGACTGGCTCAACACAGCGCCACGTCGACTTTACCGAGACGGCAACACCTGAACAGAGTGGTTTTACCCATATTGATCCTCACGATCCCCAGCACGAGGCTACTCTTGAGGAGCTCTGGACTATGCGAGCAAAGCATCTCCGATTACTACACGACTCTCACTTTGATCTGAAGCTAGGTCGCGTCTCACTCTTCATCAACGTGATAGCCTACGTCCTCCTTTCCCTCTTCCGAGGTCCCACCATCTTCATCATTGCCAGCGCCATCACTTCCCTCGGAGCAGGAGGTGGCGCCTCGATGTCTTCCCTCGCCCTCGCGCTGTTGCAGAAGCCCAGCCAGGCAGGAAAGCTCTTTGGAGCATGGGGAATCGCCTCGGCCATTGGCTCCGACGTCGTTGGACCCGTCATCTTCACTTGGGTCTTCAAGAGGTATGTGCACACCAAGCCCCACGCAATCTTTTATGCAGGAGCAGCCTTCTTCTTTGCTAGCTTCTTGTGCCTGTGCTTCATACGTCTGCGAAAACCACAGACGCTCACTGCTCTACCTCCCAGGCCTGTCAGCAGGCATGGTGGCTCGACTCCCGCTGCTTCTGCTGCTTCTGCTTCTGCTCCTGCTGGAGCTGGCGCTGCACAGAAGAAGAGTAGAGTGGCAAGTCGATCAGGCAGTCGGTCGAGGCAAAGGGACGAGGTGAGCCCAGCTAGACGATCTACTTTTCTCGAAGAGTAATAGATTGGGAAAATTGCCGTGTGTGTACGCTGCTTCTTCGAACTTGGTCGCCCAATCCTCTTCTTTTTGCTGCGTCTTTGATGGAGCTGCCCACCATTTCTTTTCTCTCTTTTAGGAACTGCCTACCCTGCCTCCCCTTGCTCTTGCTATTCCCTCATTCGTGTACCCTATTTCGCTCTGCATAAGCCCTATTTTATGAAAGCGTTTGCATTCCTACCTCGAGTACTGTCAATGTAAGCACTCTCCATCCAATTCATCCCCCCAGCTTGCAGTATGAGTCATTGCATGCACACCTCCTACCTAAGCTCGACACTCACGCGAGGTGATGACTCACGGGGCAAACGATGAATACAATTACACTTACACTTCAGACGGGTACAAAGTGTGAAACGTGGGTATAGGAAGAAGATGGAGCACCGGTCGCGCCTGCTGCCTCTACCGTCAGGAGATTCAAGGCTAGCCAGTGGGGAAAGTGTTGTAGCGAGGCAAAGAGGGCTGGCCAGCTGTGCCAGTCTTGCGCCAAGCTAGTCTTTGAGTCTGGTGTTGACATTGAGGAGGCGTGGTGGGGGTGTGAGGTGCTCGCAACGAGCCACCGAGTACCTCTGCTCTTGAGCAATTCCCACATCCAGCTGGAGCGCGAGGTCGTCCCATACCGCAAGTGACCTCTCGTGTCGACTTCGTAGAGATGTGCATACAGAGGGTCATAGTACACGGTACGATGCAGATGGTCTGCTCCGTGACGCATGACTAGAAGTGCGAGCCAAAGAATGAGCAATTGTACGCTGAGCCAGAAGAGAGCAGGTCGAATCCTGCTCGGAGAGAAGAGAGGAGCCGGTGCCCTACTACCGTTTCCTGCCTCGCTAGTCCAAACCTGTCCCACTCCCAGGCTGGCGATACGGGAGAAGAGCTCCGCCTGTGCGCTCCTCAGTCGGCCCGTCTGCTTATGGTCCACCAGGGCTCGACTGGCGCGACGCTCCCGAGCGCGTTCGTCCTCGAGCTTGACTTGGAGGAGCAATCTTCGAGTGGCGAGAGTCGAGGCGTCGACGACTTCCTCGGCTTGCTGAGCTTTGGTAGCGATGCTCAGGTCGGGAAGACCTGCAGTGGCGCCCTCATCCGGGAGAAGCGGCGGGGAGATCTTGGGTGGAGAGGCTAGGGCAGAGACTACTTTTGCCAGTGTGACCCTAATCGAGTCTTCCTCTCCACCACCTGGCTGACCTTCGCTTTCCGCAATCCTATCAGTATCGAGATTGTGCAGAGGCGTCGCAGCACGGGAGTCAGGTGGGCTGGCAATTCCACGCAGCTCCTCAATATGCGTCCAGGGAACAGCGTCTGCGAGGGAGTCGCGCTTACTTTGAGCGTCGCTCTTCTTCGTTGTGACCAATGGCAGAGGTCGAGGCAAGGAGAGGGAAGGGGAAAGTGGTGCTTGAGAAGGGGGAGGAGTCGACTGGCGAGGTTGGGCACTGCCATCCGCATCCAAATCCGTCTGATTGCTTCGTTCTCCTTCCTCCCCTATCGGCTGCTGAAGGGAGAGCTGATCAAGCCCACTCTCGACACTATTGGAGCGGCTCATCGAGAAACTTGACGAAGCCGGAGAGGAAGCGGCGATGGCCGAGTACGATGGCGGGAGGCCCCTTTCACCTGTGACTTGCGATGCACTCTGTCGTTGCAAGACTGCAAAGGGCGTTCTTGGGGTTGGAGAAAGCCTTGTCGCATTGGCAGACGAAAGGAGCTTACCCTTGAGCACCCGTAGTCCTCCTGGCGGCATCGGTGTCTCGGGTAGCAGCGTATTGTCGGCCGGAGGTCGTGTAGGCGTAGATGAGGGACTCTGCCGCCCACTCTGATCAATTCGCTTGGCATGAGGGCGTAGCGTGAAGACAGAGAAAGACGGTTGGTTCTCCCGGTCCTCTCTAGGAAGCCTGCCCAAAGCAAAGGGCGAGCCGAATGCGCCAGGAGGAAGACGTATGGGCGTATTGACAAGACCGGGCGAGGACGTCGGTGCTGAAGCACGCGCGGAAGGCTTGATGACAGACGCATCCACCGCGATTGGACTCTGGTCGGCATGTTGAGCATCTTGGAGCTCAGTGGTCTGCTCGCCTCGATCGTTGGCATCGTCATCCACCGACTCTTCATCTTCACTCGAGTCTTCTTCCTCGGCCTGCGCGTCTTCGTCATTCGCGGAGCTCATTGATGAATCCATTCTCTGAGCCTCGACGAATTCTGCTTCTGGACTGAACCTCACCGACTTACGAGAGTTGCTGACGTTGAAAGCATCTCTACTGTTGCCCGCACCGGGAGCGGATGTGGACAATTCTTCTTGTACCAAATGAGGAGACCCAGGGGAGCCAATGATGGGCGAGCGGAAGGCGCTGCGCAGACGCTGTCTTGCTTCCATCGGATCGTTGGCGGGTAAATTGGCAGCGACGCTCACAACATCCCCCTCTCCACCTCCGGTACGTCTGTGCGCCAATCTCCTCGGAGAGGAACCTGGCGTTGAAGGACTGCTTGGTGGGACTTCGACGGACATGCGTTGAGGCGAAAAGGAGAAGCCAGAAGAGGAAGCAATCGATGGTGCGCGCGATGTACGACCGGTGGGATTTCTGGCTTCTTCCAGGGCGCTCTCTTGAGACAGCACTTCCTTCAGGGTCTTGCTCGGCGTCAGCTTGATGCTCTCCTGTAGCACATCCTGCTCGATAGCCCCGTCGCTAGACGCAAGAGGTGGGGCTCTCCGTAAGTTGATCCTGGAGGGAGAGACCTTAGCCGCAAAGGCCGCTATAGAATTACTGCTGGGAGGTCTTGAGAGCGTACGTATACGCGTCACGTCCTCTTCGAGAGTGCGCTCTCTCCTCGCATCAGCCTGGCTGCCTTCCCGCGAATCGTCAGCCCCATCTGCTTGCACTCGTATCGTCGTACTGGGACTCAACCCCAGGCCCAACTCCTGCTGATCTCGACTCTTCCGCTTCTCTTCTATCCGCTGCCGGATCAAACGATCCCTTTCCTCTCTCCGCCTCTTCCTACGAGCGTCAGTCTCCTCATCCTCGTCCTCGAGTGTAGAAAGCGAGAAGGGCGCTGTCCGGATGTTCGCGCCACCAGTCTGATTCGGATACAAGCGCTCTGCTCTGCTTTGCCGAGCAAGCGTTGCCTTGAGTGAAGGTCTTCCTGCAGCAGAGACCCTCGAATAGCTATGCGATGCCCCAGCATCCACGCTCTCTGCTTCCGAAGTCGAGGCGGCGAGGTTGTTAGAAGGTCGGGGCCTCCTTGCAGTGCTGTAGCTGCCCACGGCCTGAGCCGAAACCCTCTCCAGAGATGGCAGAGTCCGAGCGGTAGAAAGAGCGGGTGTTCTCTCCCCCCTTTGCCAATTCATCCGCACTTGTCCACCTAATGTTCTGCTCTCCTCACCCACATCCGGACTGCTGTCCCGACTACTACTTCCGCTAGCGCTAGCGCTGCCAAGGGCACAAGCACAACGGCCCATCTCAATCTCCCTGTCCGAGCAACGGCAGTCGTCTGGACAAGCAGAGCCTCCTGCTCTCTTCGCAGAGCGCTGAGTAGATCGATATTGAGCTGATGCCCGAGGAGAAGGTTGGATGTCCGGAGAGGTCGCAAGGCCAGCCAGACGAGCTTCCCTGGATTCGTAGGTAGCTTCTCTCTTGCGTGGGCTGGAGAAAGGCGAGCTTCGCGGCCGATTTCTTCTCGCACTGCTAGCGCTTGCAGGACCTTCCAGTGTAGGCGAGCGGTTCGAAATGCTATTCTGTCTTACTTCTGCCGCGGCAGATGATGAGCCTGAGGCCTCACTGCCTTTCCATTGCTCCTCAATGTGGGAGCGTGAAGGCGATGCAGGAGGGGTGTTCTTGGTGAATGACTTGATGCGATCCTCCTCCTCATCTTCATCAAAGTCAAAGTCGTCCGCTTCAACCATTCCACGTCGCCCCATCCACCGATCCCTCGGCGTGGTACCATTCGAAGGAGCCGATGTGCGGACCACCTGTCTCGAGAAGGAAGGCGATGAGGGTACCGAGGACGACGGGGACGATGAAGAGGAGGCAGAGAAGAGCGGACTGCCGGAAGCGGCCATGATGGAGTCTTCTTGCCACTCTGATCGGGCTGAACTTCTTGAGAGGTGAGAGAGAGTGTGTGTGGTGCTTTAGCGCCTCATATCTGGCGAGTGCGAGTAGGAGCGATGCGTGTGTAGCAGGAGCAGCGCGAGTGCAAATGCGACCTGTATATGAGGGGACGCTCAACGATGCAGGGGTATAGAGCCTAGCAGCAGCAGTGGCAATGACAGTAGCTGGATACTAAGCCCGACCAAGAGGGTGATATCCTGTTCTAGTCTATGCCCACCGAGGAAGCAAGGGCCCACTTTTCCCTTGGTTGCATGCACGCACCCCACGCACCCCGCCCAAAGTCGCGTCGCGAGATGAGGCGGGGGCGCAAGGCCACAGAGGCGCAGGCCGAGGCGCAGCCACCCCTCCCGTTCCGAGATCCCTTTACCGCCCACGTTGTGTACGCTCTGCTCTGCCACTTACAGCGAAGACACATTGTCACAAATGAAGCTCAATAGCTCAATAGCTTCGCAAGTAAGGGATGTACAAGTAAATTGACAATATGAATCGCAGCAGTCAGGGAATAGTGTTACAACAAGATGGAAGATGAAAGAACAAAAATGGAAAAGAAGTCGAGAAAAGTTAAGCAAGCGAGCAAGAAGGGAAGGAAGGACGCAGTGGGAGTGGGAATAAGGAGAATATCACCGATCTGACAAGGCAAAGACAAAGGCACAGGCAATGGCAAAGTAGATGTCCGTAGCTATCAGACTCGTCGTCTTCGTCCGGGGGGCGCCATGGGTGTACACATACGTGTTTGTGTGTGTACGCAAAGGGACAAAAGAAGCTCCTCGTTCTCAGCCTGGGTATCGTCAGAAGTCCGTATGAGGAGGAGCCGAAGGGGCAGGAGTGTCCGTCGTAGCACCATAGTCCCCTACATCAGGGGGCGCTGCCGCGCTTTCGTCTTCTTCAAAGAGCGTTTCGATGGCAGGAGCCGTAGCTGTAGCCGCATCTGCGCCGGCGCCGGCGCCAGCGTCAGCACCAGCTCCGCCGTACGAGGAGCGACCCGAATAGGCGGGGAGGGATATTCCAGCAGCGGCTGCTCCTGCCGAACCAAGACCAAGACCACCAGCGGCAAAGTCGCCCGGCGAGGAGGGACTGAGGGCACTCTCTTCGTCCGCCTCGCGCTGCTTCTCGGCACGACGGCGCTTGCGTTCGGCACTCATCGTCGCCTCCTCGTCAGCGTTATCGTCGGTACTGCTGGATGGTGCCGAGGGGCTTGAGAGGCTTCCGGCGGCATCTGGCACTGTAGTGGGGCTTGTCGATGACTGCGGGACTGAAGAAGACATCGTTTGGTTGCTCTCATCTCGACGACTGGGAGATGGGGTATAAGGCATCATGTGATGGTACGGCCTATCGAAGGGCGAGAATGCCTGATTGTGAGGGCGCGGTGGCTGTGGTAGCAGAGAACTTTGCGCGCTCTCTCCACTGCTGCCAGCAGATACTCTCGAGTCGTTTGCGCGAGTGTACGATGGAGCGACTTGCGATGATGCACGGCCGTCGAGGTCTGTAGAAGGGGCTACGCCGGCCAGACTTGCCAATGCGTCCTGCTCGAAACCGTCCTCGTCGACATCGAGAGCAGGAGCAGAAGGTGAGGCGTCGGATGCCTCTGTTGGTGCGCTGGCTGCGCCTCTGGAAGAGTAGAATGGCGCAGACGTGGTGGCAGGTGCACTTGCAGCAGCAGCGAGGGCAGCCAGTCGAGCTTTGTCGTCGGTGGCAATGTGGGCTGCACCTTCACGGCTTGCATTGGTCGTCTCGTCGACATTGTCAGATAGGAGGACAGCTGAAGAGCCTTGCGGAGGAGGGAGTGGACCCATATCAGGACCTGATGGGTGCTTGGCATCGGTGACCACCTGACTGCCGGCCAGGGGACGCTGATACTCAGGCCGAGGAAGAGATGCATTGCCACCGTCGACGGGAGGCGGTGATTGCGGAGGAAGGTTTGAACCTGACTGACCGGCAGCCGGAATGTAGGCAGGCGGTAGCACTTGCTCGGGGGCTGCACCAGCGGCGTCTGCGGCCTGGAAGTCGCTCGCATCAAGAGCCACTGCTCTGCTTGAAGAGCCACCTGATCCACTGGAGGTGTCCATCGACGTCGTAGGAGATGAAGAGCTAGGGTCGGACGAGACGGCTTGCAGATCACTGCCGTCGCCGCCTGTAGTTGGAGGGGTGGAGTACTCCACTTCCGTTCTCTCCGTCCTTGCATCGCCTAGTCTTTGACGTCTCCTTGACGAGGACTGACTGGACCGAATGGAAGCTGCGTCGTTGGTGTCGCCGGCGAGTGTCTGTTCGCCGCTTCCTCTGTTGCCTCTGACAAAGTCTGCCGGTGCTTTGATCCATCGGCTGACTCTCATCCTGCTGACGGCAGTGGAAGACCCAGACCCACTGGTGGCCTCCCTTGTCATGGCGTTCCCTCTCCTGCCGTTCATCCTCTTCTTCTTCTTCTTGCCGGCTGCGAGTTCATCTGCATCTTGTTTCTCATCTTCGTCCAAGTCCTTCCGACGACGTCTTCCTCCCGACCTCATCCTCCTTTCTTCCTTCATACGCTTGAGTGCAGCCTCATCGGCCAGCTCTTGGTTCTCTTGCTCCTCTAGACTGAGCTCCTCTTCTGTCTGCCGACTTCTGAGAAAGGCGGCGGCTCCGATGATGAGTACGATGAAGATGGCCAGGAAGCAAGAGACGATGATGATGGCTACAGGTGTCGTGGGCAGCAGTGAAGGAGAGGGGTCAGCGACTGCCCGACAAGCTGTGTGGAAGCCGTGCCAACTCACCTTTCCTTTGGAACCAGACGCTCCTGCCTTGATGAGTCCAGCTGAACGATCGATGTATGGTGACACAAGGGTGAGCAATGGTCTCGTGTATCGGCCGTTGCCACGCTCAGCAAACTCACTCTGCAATGATCCCACTCGCATAAGCATGCGCAGCCTGCCGCGGCACCAGCCTCGTACCTCTCTTTACGTTGTTCCCATGCTCATTCATCATGCCAGGGGTATCACGACGTTGCAATATACCAGTCGTTGCACTTGGAGTTGGGTGCACAACGGGAACCTTGCTGCCGGACAGTCTCTCCAGGCTGGCTTCGACGATCGCTTGCTGAGACGGGACCCCGTTCCTGTCGGGGTATATTGCTTTCAGAATACGTTCCTGACCGTCAGCAGCATCGGCGATGGGGCCGGCGCCAGCGCCGACCGGTGCGGCTAGGAAGTGACCATTGTTGCCTGCTTCGGTGTATGCACCCGACGTATCTCGCGCCTTGCCCTTCCAGGGCGACGAGGATGCAAAACGTGTATCTCGCTGCTCGAGACTCTCTCCATGCGACGGCGAGGGAGCAGCAGCAGCAGTGCTAGCGCCGAGCAGGGGTTGTTGTCCAGAGAGGGCGATGAAGGCAAGTGCGGTGGCAAGCCATACCCGACGCATAGAGGCAGTGCTCTTGTTGCGCCTTTGCCTCTTTCCTAGTCCATTTGTCGATGAGGATGATAAAGGTGGGGATTGCCGCGCGTCTGTCTCAACTGTCGTGATTGATGATGATGATGATGACGATGATGGCATAGATGGCAGCGATGATGTCGACGAGAATGATGTGGGACTCATTGTGCGACGCGGCCGCGAAGGCGAAGGCGGCAATGGTAAGAGCATTTGCCGTGGCCCCAGGCGAGAGGGGCCAGGCTTAGAATCCATGCTTGGACTCGTTTCCTGTGTAGAGCTCCCAGACGGCGACCAGGTCTGCGAGTGTCGCTTCGTCTCTTCTTCAGACGCAGACGCGGAGGTGAGCGGAGGGAAGCAGGTGAGGTTGATGAGGGATGATGGTATGGCTGGCTCAGGAGGAGTTGGCAACGGATGGTGAGGGACACAGGCAGGCGGTGAATGTCGGACCGTAAGCGATGGGCGGCGGCGATGGGGCGGCGAGGATGGCGGCGCTTGTGCCTGCAACCTTGGTTTCGGTTTACTGGACGGGGGAAGAGAGGAGGCGCGAGTGAGTGGCGCCGCCGCGGGGAGACGAGGCCAGGCGAGGAGAGGAGAGGAGCGGAGCGGAGCGGCATGCAGGCAGGCAGACAGGCAGACAGGAGATTCAGCAGAGGCGCACAAGCAGCAGCCAAACTCAGGCACCTGGCTCACACGGCCACGCCTGCAGCCTGGCGCGGGCGGCATCCCACACACCCACACGGCAAGAAGCGGGCCGGCGGTGGGAGCAAAGCCGAGGGCGGAGCTTACAAGGCGCCGTGTCCTCACCTCGACCACTTGCCGGACCAAGCAGGCCTGACCACTCACTGCCTGGCATTTGGAACAGCAAGACGAGGCAGCGCCGACGGAAGGCAAGCCTGCAATTCAATGGCGGCGGAGTACATTCGGAGGAACAGCCGGAGGATTCGATCGAGAGCCAGACAGTTCTTGCCTTCCTACCTACCAAGCTGCTGAGCAAGGCGGACGCACGCGCAGCATAGACATCATGAGGCGTTTGATTGATTGAATGAATGAAGAAAATGGTGACAATGTGAAGATGCATACGCTTCGACTAGAGAGAACGGGGACATGAGTATGGGAAATAGCGCATACATGCGGGCGAAAATGATCTTCGGATATATCAAACACCCTCGGGGTCCGGAACTCCGAGAGACTCTCTATCTACGAGTGGCTGTTCAGCTGAGCCTGCGCTCCAGATCAGCCAGCTTGGACTGGTGGGTAGATGACCCAGCTTCGTTAGAGGCGGGAGCCAGCTTGGTGCCCAGCTCGCTCTCAATGAACATCTTCTGCTCCTGAGTCATCTCCTTCTCTCCGCCCTCCTTGGTGGCGTCCTTGGTGCTAGCATACAGGCTCTGCAGCTCTTGAATCTTGGCAGCCTTGTCCAGCTCCGGGTTGTAGGCCAGGTGGCGCTTGTTCACCACACGCTCCCAAAGGGAAAGGTGACGAGGGTTGACGGCCACACCGTGGTACTCTTCTGCACGACCATCCATGACGTAGTTCCAGTAGCGGTCCAGCTCTCGCAGGTCCAGGCCGGTAGTGTCGGGCACAAAGACGAGCGTGAGGGCCCAGGCGACCAGACCGAACCAGCACACAAACCAGAACTTGGTGCGGCTCTCAATGTAGTTGTACAAGACGGCTGGCAGCAGAGCTCCGAGCTTACCGACGGCAGCCGACACACCGTGAGCAGTGGATCGGATCGAAGTCGGGTAGACCTCAGCGGCCAAGAGGAAAGAGGTGGTGTTAGGGCCGAACTGGGTGAAGAACGAAGACAGGAAGTAGATAGCCTGGAACCACCTGACGCCAGAGCCCGCCTGAGTGAGCTGAGGGTAGAGGGCAGCCGAGATGAGGTAGAGGATGAAGATCATGATGAGACCATTTGCCTGCATCCACTTGCGGCCGTACATCTTGTGGTCGATGAGCATGGCACCAAAGTAGTAGCCAGCAAGAGACACGGCGGTGTTGATCAGATTGTACTGCCACGTCTTGCCAACGGTGGCGGTACCACCGGTGATGATCGAGATGAAGACACCAGAGAAGATCTTGGCTCCGTAGAAGACGACGTCGTTGGCGAACCAGACCAGTGCAGTGCCCACCATGCGGTGCCAGTAGTGGGAGGTGGCCAGCTTGAGCGACCTGACATCGTAACCTGAGACATTGTTCCTGGCCTTGGCTTCCCGCAGCTGCGTATCAGTGTAGGCGAGCTTGTAGAATCGAATGTAAGCCAGGTACAGCGTAGGGATGATGATGATGCCGAACGAGACACGGAAAGTCCACTGCACTGAAGTCTTGCTGAAAGGACTGTTGAGCGTGTTGTGGAAGATGAGCAGGAGGAGGATCAAGACGGCCTGATTGATGAATTGACCCCAACCCTGCATGGTGAATGCCAGAGCGACCTTCCTTCCACGGTGCATACGGTCGGAAGCGCCAGCACCGGCTCCAACAGAGGCCTCCATGGCTCGAGTGGATGTCATGGGGTACTCTCCACCAACACCGATACCATAGATGAAGAGCGAGATAGCGTAGAGGGCTACCCATCCTTGTTGACTGGTACCCCACATTGCGGTGAGCATGACGGATCCAAGAGTCATGACGAGGGCATCCTGGACCATACCAAAGCGCCTTCCGATCCAGTCTCCCTCGATACCCACGAGGATCTGTCCAACGATGATACCAATGATCTGCAGGTAGTCGACGGCGGCGACACTGTTGGCGTCACAGATCGTGTGTGTCTTCCAGCAAGCAGGCCAAACGGCCTGGAACAGGGGCTTGATGTTTCCGACAGAGAAGAGGACGTAGCCTTCGACGAAGAGACCGAGACCAGTGACGACATAGTTGGAAAAGTAGCTCCTGACGGGGCTCAGAGGGTCCTTCTTGAACATGCTTCCAATGACACCCAGCTCTCGACGAGCCTCGGCATTTGACTGCTTGTTGGCCCATGCTGACTTCTGGGCCCAGGGCAGGTCCGCCCAGTAGACGCGCTCCGCGGTGTAAGAGTCGGCAGGGTAGAGGATGTCGTCCAGTGCTGCATTGGAGGATGAGTTGAAGGTCTCACTGGCCGCGGGAGTCTCAGAAGGACCCGTCTGGGCAGACGAGATGCCGTCAGACTTGTCGCTGGGGGTTCGAGAGACTGCGAGGGGAAGAGGGGTAGGAGTCGGATGGGCTCGGAGGTGTGAGTAATTTGTTCCCGCTATCCTCACCCTGCACAGATGCTAGGTCGAGCCTCGCACGTCTACTCACCCTGCTGTGCCATGGTGGTCTGCAGTCTGGTGAGTCCTTGCTTCTGTGAGTCTCGATGAGAAAGGGAGTGCAGAGATGATCAAACCGATGAGGGAGTGGTAAAGAAGGGAAGGCTGGCAAGAAAGACAGGAGACATACATACGGAGGGGGGCACATCCGCGAGTTCAAAACTTCCTGCGTGCGGCGGCGGGCGGGGGCAAAGTTCGTCTTTGTCCCTTTGGCTCCGGGCTGGTGCCCGTGCGGTCCTCTGCCAAGGTGCGTCGCGGCCTCGGCGAACTGGACGTGCATGACGGCCACAAAAGTGGCTGCTTCCGTCGCGGGCCGAGGTGCTGTCGCCCCCTGATCCCGCCGACGCCCCCGCCACTCTGGGCGCAAAGGATGGACGAGCGAACGTGCTCAACCCACTCGCTTAAATCCTTCGCCCCGCATGGCAGCCTCAATTTGAGCGTCTCGATGTCCAAGACGCGGGGCTAAGGCCATCGTCGCGCCGCCGACTCTCTCCTGCTTCAGCTATCCAGGATCTCTCGCAATGGCTCGCCCCACCCTCTTACCGCCGAAAAAGGCGACGAGGACGGCTCAGTCAAGGGTCCTCCATCGTGTACCATACATCGCTTAGACATGTTCAGGCACAGATCGCTCCCACGCCCCGACCAATCTACAATCGGACAACGTGCCCTGAGCAGAGCCGAGGAGAGCTAGCCTGCGTTGTTCAACGATGGATTTCGTCGGGGCAAACGGCATGGCAAGCTGACAAAATACAATTGACTGACGTCAGATCGTCTTCACAACGAGTGCAGCAACCAGGCACCGCCTTGGCCAATGTCCCACAGCGCAACCGACTTCACGCCGTGCTCCTCTACCACCTCGATCCTCTCCTTGATTGTAGTCGGCGTAGGCCAGTACGCTCGTCGATACCATGCCACCGGAGCTGTGCTGCCATCCTCCCGCGTATGCACAGATCCATCCTCTTTGAGCTTGAGATAGTCAAAGTAGGCCTCGCCGCTCGAGGCGTCCTTCCTGACCAGTGCCTTGCCTGCTGTGAAGACCTCGCGGATCTCACGGATCGTCACTGGATCTCCGACTGCCGCGAGGATTCTCGCTGCATCAAGAGCATGGACGGCCTCCCGTTGATCTGCTCTGAGGCGGTACTTCTCTTGCTCCTCCGTGGAGTTGTCCTTGGCAGCCGTAGGTGACGTGGGAGGGCTGACGGCCTGTGTGTTGCCAGATGCCAAGACGTGAGCCAGTGGATACGTATAGCCATACATGGCCACGCCCATCATCAGCTTGTCTGCAGGCACTCGATCCGTGTCGTTGTAGGCTGCTTCTCCAAGGTCGTCAAAGACACCGAATTGGCCGAGGGGATCTGAAAAAGCGGCTTGTGCTTTAGAAGATCCAAGGAATGCCTCCATGTTGTTCCGCAAGTAAGAGAAGGGCGTGTTGGGTCCGGGTAGGCGGATACCATCCGTCCTAAGTATGCTATCGGCAGGCAGAGTCATTGTACTCGGATCGAAGTAAGTGCCCTGAGAACCAGTGTAGTCGTACGTCTAGTGGAACGAGGGCAGAAGAGAGAAGAGTCAGCAATGTGCCATCCCGCATATTCGGCCACTTGACCCACCATGATCTGAATCTTGTCCACGAAAGGCGCCAAGTCCTTGACACCACTTTTGATCAGAGCATCCGTCTCACTGGTGATAGCTTCGTTTCGCAAAGCTGGCATGACCACTACAATCTGTTTGCCTTCTCCATGCAGCCTGTCTGCCAGCACTTTGATGGGTTCCCTGAGTGCCCACATGGCTCCAGTCTCGATCACCACCCCGTCGTACTTTCTCGTCATGACCTCCATCATAATATTCTCCGTCAGAGCGATGCCTTCGATGGCTGCGCTAAGAAGCGTCTTGTAATCTTGTGCCTGCCAACCCTCGAATCGGAAGCGAGGTAGAATCTTGACAGGGGGGAGAGTCCGGCCGGTACCTTTGTCTACTGCTGGCTGCGACAAGCGGAGGTACCACTCCGCATCGCTGCTGCGAGGAGGGCCGCCTAGAACAGAGTACTTGGTCACGTCATCGCCGGACGGCGTGATCGTGTACCATACAGGAGATACAGAATATAGTCTTCCTCTGTATGCTTCTGCCAGTGTGTAGCCTTCCTGGTTCCACGGCGTGACGTACGCCATCACATCTAAATCCTCATGACGCTTTGTGTGATTCGAAGACCCATCCTGAGGAGGTCCTTCAGCGTAGGCGAGGACATTGCTCCGCGACGGAAAGTCTGAATAGATGGTCTGAGCATGAGCGAGCTGAGCTATCGGAGGGAGGAGGAAGACGACGAGTGAGGCCAGGCCTGGGAGCCACATGGTAGGCTTGATCTGGTCGTAGAGGCAGGAGGGTGACGCGCAAGCCAGTCGGAAGGATCGCATCCCTGTCGGACTTTCAAACCCCCAAGGCTGATTTCCGGCAATCTCGGCACCAGCCATTACCCCGCACTTTGGCCTATCCGGTAGCCGAATTGAGCTCTACCCCGCCCTTTCCTTTCCACATTTGCACCGGACACGAGGTAACAATGCCGACACCTACTCCAATATGGTCAGCGACCAAGGAACAGATCGAGGCTCATCCCCTGAAGGCTTTCATGAGGCTTGCTAAGCAGCGCTTCGGCTTGAATCTGCAGACCTATGAGGACGTGCACGACTTCTCCACCAGTGACTATCAAAGGTTCTGGCAGCTGATCTGGGAATTTGCTCAGATCCAAGGACAGAAATTCGACAAGGTCAGTATCGAAGACGTTGATGTCAAGCTCCGCTCTGTCTGACTGCGGACTGACTTCTCCTCACCCTCTCCCTCGCTATGCTAGGTCATTTCTGACGCCAATGCCCTGCCCGCCGACCTGCCCCAATGGTTCATTGGCGCCCGTTACTCCTTGGCCGAGAATGTGCTCTTTCCTCAGTCGTACCTGGACGGAAATGGCAAACCAGTACACTCAGTGCCCTCTCCCGAAGATCAAGCCCTGCTAGAGATTCCAGAAGGCGGGGGTCTCAAGGATAGCCCAGAACACCTACAGGCCCGCGGGGTGACTTGGGGCGAGCTTCGACGTCGCGTCGCCCTCCTTGCCGAAGTTTTGAGGCGCAAAGGTGTCAAGGCCGGAGATCGGGTGGCTAGTATCAGTGCCAATACCGCCAATCCCATCGTCACCCTGCTCGCACTGAACAGCATCGGTGCTGTATACGCTCTCGTTGCGACCGACGCTGGACCCGAGGCCATCTATTCACGACTTTCTCAGATTCGCCCGAAGCTGATCACGACGGACGACGTGGTCACATACAACGGCAAGACGGTGAATGTGCTTGGTCGAGTACAGGCTGTCGCGGAGAGACTCAAGAAGGACGGAAAGCTAGACGATCCAGAAGCATTCGAAGTGATCATCTACAGAAGCGATCGACGAATAGAAGGCAAAGCACCTGAGTGGTCTTCATCGCATGTCAAAGGGTGAGTCACAGTGCGCTGGCGGTGTCAGGTAGTAAATTCTCACAAGTATTCTTCCATCTCTCCCGTCCTCAAAGCATCAACTACGAAGAGCTGGTCAAGCGCGTGGGGCTGTCCACGACAGACAGTATTACCCCTCGTTTCGATCGCTTTGGTGCAATGCATCCCGTACAGATCTTCTTCTCTTCCGGTTCAACGGGAGAACCGAAATGTATGCTTCAAGGGCAGACAATGCTGCTCAACCTGAAAAAAGAAGCTCACTTCAGCTATGGTCTCCGCCCCGGCGACTCCTGGCTTCAGATCACGACCTGCGGCTGGATCATGTGGGCTTACCATCTGCAAGCGCTTGGTGTCGGTGGGAGAGCCGTTTTGTTTGACGGTGCTCCTCTGTATCCCAACCCGGCGCACATCCCTCGACTGGCAGCCGAGCACAAGCTCACAGGATTTGGTGCTTCTCCTCGCTACCTCACCGAGCTTGCCAAATATTGCTCCAGCTCTGGCTTGCGGCTGAAGAGGGATCTTGACTTGTCCTCAATGCGCATCATGACATCGACCGGATCTCCGCTGTCTATCGAGAATGCTAGATTTTTCTACGAGGCCTTCCCTGCTCATGTGCATCTTGCAAGTATGAGCGGTGGTACAGATCTGGCTGGCACAATCACCGGTCCACAGGCATTGCTGCCCCTCTACGGCCATCTCATGCAGTCAAAGACGATCGGGATCGCCCTCGAGATCTGGGATCCTGTGACGGGAGAGAACGTAGAAGACAGTGGTCAAGCCGGAGAGTTGGTAATCACCAAGCCGTTCCCGACGCAACCGATATGCTTCTTTGGCCCAGAGGACAAGAAGGATGCCCTAGCGGCAAAGTATCAGGAATCTTACTTCGAGAGGTTCCCAGGCAAGAAGGTGAGCGCTTCGAGGTCACCCTGTCTGCGGTATAGTACTCCCGATACTGACCTCTTCGCCCATCGCACACGTATCGGTAGGTATGGGCTCAAGGCGACTTCATCCTGAAAGACGTGGCCACCGGAGGCTATGAGATCACTGGTAGATCTGATGGCGTCCTCAATCCATCTGGAGTTCGATTTGGCTCAGCCGAGATCTACAACGTCATCGAGAAGTTCCCTTATGTAGCCGACTCGGTCTGCGTGGGCCAGAGGCGACCGGGCAAAGACTCTGACGAGCGAGTGCTGCTCTTTGCGCAGATGAGAGAGGGAGAGGAGCTGACAGACGACAGGATTACAGAGCTAAAGGATGCCATCGCTCAGGCGCATAGCAAGAGACATGTGCCTGCCCACATCTTCCCTGTCAAGGCGGTGCCAGTGACGCTGACGGGCAAGAAGACGGAGATTGCCATCAAGTCGGTCGTCTGCGGACAGGTTGACTTCAAGCCGAGCAGCGTGAGTAATCTTACAGGCCAGATTCAGAAGAAACGATTACGTCATCACATTCTCCCTCTTACGATTGCACTCTCCCCTATCCTCCCAACCCCTGCAGGCCACTGCCAATCCCGAAGCCCTGGATGAGTACAGACCGTACGCTGACCTGGAAGGCGTGCTGAGGAAGAAGGGACAGGCAACAGCGTCGAAGCTGTGAGGTACGGCGGGTAAACTCCGTCGGGCAGCTTCGGTGTCAAAGAGACCGAGGAATGCGAGGAGCTTCATGCGAATTTCGCCGGCTGTGGCTCCCTGAAATCATGGAAAAGATTGCCAATGCAAGCGTGGTGCAGCAAAAGTAGCGTGCCTGCATGAAGATGAGGCAGCACGAGCCCGCCAGAAGAGGGAGTAGAAGCCATAGGACGGAGGATGAGCGTCGGCGGGTCCCCCTGCCTCCTTTCTTCCCGAGCCCCAGTGTGGCGGAACAATCGCCGATGATCTTTCCGCCTCCGGCTCCGAAATGGCCGAGAGATGGCCCGCACGTACCTGACCGGCGGGGAACATCCGCCTGGCCCTGATCTTGTCCAGATGTGATCGTATACTGTGTGAATCATTGATCAGCATCACCGAAAGAACATTGCACGACATCTTGCAGTTGTGTTGCCTGCCCACCTCTGCTGGTCAGCTGTATTTGTGCAGGGTGTATGAGCCAGATGGCCCCGTCCCCGTGTGTGCGTGTGTGTCCGCCCTAGGCTCAAATTCAACGCGCCTGCAGGTTTCGACATCAGCCACCCGCTGCCGCCCCGCCTGGCCCCGCCTGGCCTGGGCTGCCTGGCTGGTCTGCCTTGTGTGCGCTCCAGCTCAAAGCCGAGTCCTATCGAGGCTGGTGAAGCAGCCGCCTTTCTCAGCAAAGCCGACGTCGTAGCTCCATCGTCTCCTCTCTCTCTCCCTCTACTCATCGTCCCTTTGCACCCTCGGCCCCTTGACTTCATCGATCATCGTTCGACCTTCGAGTCGTGCACCTGATCGGAACCTTGCGCGCGCCGTCTGCCCGCCTCTGCTGCATCCCCAGCGGACAGGGCCAGCCTTACCGCCTTGCTCCGGACGTAATCTAGCCGATCGTCGTCCGAACGCATACGGGCCACTTCGCTCAGCACACCTCGCCACTGGTGCCCCACACCGACACCCCACTACAGTATACACTCTCGCAATACTGTCTACTTCTTCTCAGTGATAGCACGCCACTTCAACGGGGCTGCCTTCTCCGCATTTGCGGGTCTCCACCTTCTACCTTACTCCCCCCTTTCCTTCGCCTGAGCGGTGTGACAGCTCGACCGAACATTGCCCAAGATGATGTCCGCTCCTCAACCTTACCCCACCGTGGGTGCCAATGCCCCTGCCCCAGATGATGCGCAGATCACAAAGAAGATGCCATCCATCTGCGTAGACTACCTATCACACAATTGGGCTCAGGAGGATGTGTGGCAGAGCTGGAGGGCAATGACGAAGCGGAAGAACGAAGTAAGTCTGTAAGAGAAGAGAGGAAGGGCAGGTGCAGCGCATGGGGGTAGCCTTGGTCTCACTGAGAGAGTGCGAAGCAGGTGTTAGGATCGGTGCTCACACCCATCCTCTGCCTACTCAGATTGCAAATGGTGTGAGGCTCGAGAATGCTAGCTGGAGGACGTGGGCCAAGCAGAGGGGCAACCTCAAGACCATCAATCCCGAGACCCTGAACTGGTGAGTCCGCACGTCGAAATGAATTGAGAAGAAGAACAATGCTGACTCTCGTGCTTCTCATACCACGCTTACGTACCTCCACAGGCTCAAAGACAGTGATGTGACATGGCTGTACGGACCGCTGCATGAACACGCTGATCCCGTGCCACCGCCAAAGATTGCTAGTACACAGGATAGACTGGATTTAGAGGTCTCTATGCAGAAGAAGTCCATCCTGAAGCATCGCACCATCTCCGAGATGCTTGCTACTCCCGGTAGATCCGCATCTCCGGGAATAGATACGCTACCGTCTATGAGCAGTGGCACTTCAACACCGGAAGCCAGGGAGAGCAACGGCAAGATCTTGTCCGTCAAGTCTGATACAAACCTCACTAGCAAGAAGCGCAGGAGTGGAGGCTCTCCACCCGCAAGCGAGAGGCTACTAAGCCACCCCTCCCTCCACCGATCCGACACGACAACGTCTGATGAGAAGCGGCACATTAGCTTCAATCAAAGAGTGGACCAGTGCATCGCAGTTGACTATATAGAAGAGGAGCCTGGCTACTCCGATGGCGACTATGACGATGACGAGCCCTCTGACGATGACTCGGCTTCGGATGAAGGCGAGGTGCTCACCATGAGATCCAGTCGAGCCGGCGCATCGTCTTCATCGGCGAGCTTATCCAGCCGAAGCTCTAACAACGGTTACGCTGACCACCACACCATCGCTAAGCTAGCACCGACAATGCTCAAAACCACTGATGTGTACCCGGCTCCTTCGCCTGCGGTGGTGGATCCGACAGGCTTCTCATCAGGGAGCGCTCAGAGTTCCCGGCCTCAATCGCGCTTCGACTGCGATGATGATCAACAGCATCTACTCCAACCCAAGAGCGAGTGGGAAGATGACGCTGCTGGAGGCTTCGACTACTTCAATGGGCCGTTCAATGGAGAGGGCGCAGAAGACGAGTCGCCGTCGGGTATAGCATCGACACCAGGTGCAGGATCCAAGAAAGCGGCGTTGCCGCCGTACGAAGCACCGAAGAGTAGTGATCATGCCAATGCGAATCCTTCAGACTCGTCTTCGACCGGATCAACATCATCAAACAGCACCTCTGGCACATCACCTGGACCCAGTCATCCACCTGCGCTTCCTCGAAGCATTCTGAAACGCAGACCGCAAGGGCAATCATCAGAACATGACGGCTCTCAAGAGGAATGGAGCTACAACAGCAACTCTTCGGACCACAACAGCGCTGGCACACCAGTGGGCGCCAAGTCGCCTTTCCTTGCTGAGAATCAAGATCAATATGAGCCATCGGAGCAAAAATCAACGAACTTCGATCTTGCGGACCCGATCGAGGGCGAATCGGCTCGCGGTAGGCCTTCTCAGCGGCTAGGGTCTACCAGCTATGAGCGCATCCAAGAAGCTGCTCGACGAGGCGGTGTACGAAGTGGCTCTTCGAGTAGTTCAGGAAGCCCGTCGGGAAGCTTAGAAAACCCAAGTGGTATCGCCAGCCGTATCAGCGGCTCAGCTGCTGGATCGAGCAGTGCATCCATAAGCGGCCCTCAGTCGCCACCAGAGAGGGAAAGGAGGGGCAGTTTTAGAGGTAGGGACAGCGATGGGCAGCAACGCTTTGACGCAGCTGCACGCCTTGCACTCGGAGCCGAAGCCTCTGCCAACGACGCGGCAGTTGACAGTTCATCGCCTTCTTTGCCATCTTCACCAACGGAAGAGGAGGCAGACGGGAGACCTCAGGCTCGAGGCAAGCGCAGCAGCGTCGGTGGAGCTGCCGGTGTCAAAGCTAGGGGCTCTTCGGCCCACTCTGGCGGCAGCATGTCACCGGCTGGATCGCAGCGCCTGAGCGTAGATCTCGACAATCTACCAAGCAATGACCCTGGCTCCTTCTCTTCGACTCCCTCTGGTCAAGGCTCTGGCGGCAACGGCGGACCGACGCCGCTGAACACTCCTACCCTTGCGCTAGCCAGGTCACGCGGTGGCTCTTCTTCTTCCCGATCTGGCGCGCCCGGCAAGAGGCCCTCTTCATCAGGCAGTACCGGCCCTTCTCCATCCAGTCCCGTCCTACCCAGAAGGACTAGCGCTACAGGCGCACTCGTAGCTCCTAGTGATGCGGATCGACAAGCGGGAGTGAGAGTGCCACTGGCAGACGACTTTGTAGAGGAAGACGAGGGAGGAATCGTTGGCAGGGCAGTGGAGATTGTCAATACCGCTCGGGACCTCATTGCTGCTGTTTGGCCCCGATCAAAGTAATCGGCCAATTGGTAGAGCCAAAAGTCGAGTATAGAGGACTCGATCTAGAAGTAGGAGCCGAAGCAAGAGAGAGGTAGCGGGATTTTGTGCAGAGCTAGAGCACATCATCAGGTTTCCCGTTGGGGAGAAGCTACAAAGGACCTTCTATTGGACCTCCACTCTATCGTCTGTCTCTTCATCGCCTACCTCTTTTCCATCCACCAAACTCTCTGCCTCTTCTCCCCCTGCATGATCTTCTTTCGGCGAATGTAGACTCAAGAAAGCAATTCTCCGCCACCAACAGATGAAGATTCGTACAAGGCATCTCCGCCCAATCTCGGAACATTGCTTCCTTCCCTCCTTCCTTCCTTTCTTTCTTTTCCTGTTCATCGTCTTTGGAGGAGCTCCATCACTTCTGACCTGTTCTATTCACATCTACCTTTCTGAGTATGTGTGTGTATGTCTCTCTCCTCCTCTCTCTGTCTCTATCTACATCACGGTCTCGACTCAATTCCCTGCAATACTATGCGATCATTACATACAACTTGCGAGGCGAGGCAATGCGATGCGATGCCATTGAAGGCGGGTAAGAAAAGATTGACAGTGTTATTTATCAAGAGTATTGATGGTTGTTGTCAAAGGGATATGAACAGGAAGGTCTGAATGAGAAAGAGTGGATAGCAGGTATATATAGGTAGGTAGCCACATCGAGAAGAGAGAAACGCGCACATACATCGAAAACACCACTAGGGCCTCCCCAGCCCAAACCCCCCCTTGCAGGGCTCTACAAGCACAATCCCACATCCGCCCCTTCTTCCAATCCCTCCAAGATGCCTTCAATCTCCACTCTAAATTGCGCGCACCAAAGCGCAAGATTATGATCGCTCTGATCATCTCCAAAGGGCATCTCTACTTCACTACTGATCCCCTCTAATCCCAATAGAGTAATTGCCACTAATCCTGTAAAAGGGACTGATTTCCATCCGAGTTCAGAGACGAGGGTAAGAGGTAAAGCGAGAAGGTAGAGGAGGGTACATTGCTTGAGATGAATACCGTATACGAGGGGAATGGCCGTGTGGGCGATTCGATCTAGGGAGGAACGGGAGAGGGAGAGAGAGTGCAGGATGCCATTTGCGAGGGAGGTTCCAGCGGGTCCGGCATCATTGAGCATGCCTGCTTTCCGGGCTGAGGCAATGTAGCGACCGAGTTCGTAGAGGGTGTGAGTGGAGAGGGTTAGACCTGCGCGGGTTGCTGGGCTGATGGGGCTGGCAGGGAAGGTCGTCGCCAACACTGTCGCCCTTGAAGATCCGCTTACTTGCGCATGTGTGGGGAGTAGCGGACTCGTCTCATCGTTGGCGTCTTCTTGCACCCCGTCAACTTTCTGACTCCTCCAAGCGGTAAACCAGGAGAAGAAGGGCCAGGTAGCTGGGACCGCCACGTCTTCATCGCCGCTGCCGCTGCCGCCACGCCCAACAGCTTCTGAAGGTGAGCGAGTCCCTTGACTGCCAATCTCCTGATCACCCGCTCGTTGCGCCGGCTCTTCATCATCACTCTTGTCGTCCTCTTCAGGCAGTGCAGTCCAAAAGGCTCTCATGTCCTCGGGAAGAAGACCTTGGTAGTCTGCCCAGTCTATCCCCTCTTCTCTCCTGAGCTCATGTGCGACACTCTGCATAAAGAGGACGAGCAGTCGGATCGCCCTCCGCTTCTTTTCTGTGCGTCGAGCAATGTCTTGTACCGAGGCAGTGCGAGGTGAGTTGGGCTCTCGAGTCGGAGGAGGCGCAGATGGGCCAGTAGCTCCCTCTGCTTGACCCCTTGTTTGGCCGGCTGGCGCTGTTGAACCGTAGTGTGAAGCGCCCGTGGAGCTGGTGCTTACTGTGCTGATTGGTCTTGCCGGTCCTTCGCTCGAGGAGCTGACGTCGTAGATGGTATCGAAGAGCATCGACGGAGTTCGGATCCTGTGGTGGCTCATGTTGTCCGGAGCATGAGGTGACATGACCGAATGTGATCGACCCTCTCCCCCTCCTCCTCCTCCTCCTTCTCCACCACTTCCTTGACTCGCTGCTCTGCTCCCCGCACTAGCTCCTGCCGTCGGCTCCGGTCCGATGACATCCACTTGTACATTAGCCCAAAGGTATCTTGCCAGCCATCCCGCATCAGCCGTAGCCGATGCCCAAACCTTTCTGGCTTCATACCATCGATCATACGATGTACTATTGCGAAACACGAGGAGCAATCCTACTACTACCGAAAATGGTGCGGCGACAGAGGCAGAGGAGAACCATTGACGCCCGAAGAAGTGGTCGGATATGTAGATTAAGGCGGACCAGAGGATGATGCCTAGGACGGAAGGGAGGATACGCGGGAGGCAGGAGCTGCCTAGGCGGAGGGCATCTCGGAAGAAGGCTGGTCGGGAAGCAAAGGGAGGCCAAGGGACGTTCGGGAGTGTCAGCTTCGGCGGAAGTCGTGAGCTGACCTGCGCTCTCTTCTTCACTCACACATTCTCGATAGCCTGGGCTTCTGAGCCTCTCGAGCGCTCTGTACGAGCAAGTTGCGGCTAGCTACATCGGCGCGGCGAGAGGGACTTGCACTTGCTGAGCCCGGATGAGCGGTCCTGCTACCTCGTGCTTGCCTCGACTGTCCACCTGCCTCGCTCCGGCTCAGAGTGGAAGATGAAGGTCTCTCGGCCATGGAGAAGGTCGTACTGATGTGCTCCTAGGTGACTGGATGAGAGCAGATGGTATAGAGGCTTGAGGGTGGTACTGGAAATCCACGCTCTGGCGAAGCTGTCCTGCTATGATCTGAGCTTTTGAAGCGACTGCGCCACGAGGCTTTAGGAGCGAGTCTAGCATGGAAAGCCTTGGCTTTCCAGAAGGCTGAAGCTCCACTTGTAGTGCTGCTGTAGCCTCCTTTTTGCCCAGCCCTTTGCTATCTTGTCTCGGTTCCTATTTCCTCGCTAGCCGTCTTCCTGTCGTCCTAATGTCAGTGTGAGGAAATCTTGAGTGCAAGAGCGGGACAATAAGCGAGAGAGCAGTGCGGTACACGCCGCGGGACTGGCGAGTAGAATAGAGAGGGGTGAACGGCAGCGGGCAGCGGAGCCACTCCTTGGAGTACGGTAGTACAGTACTGTCGGCACACACCACTGAGACCCCCCTCTCCTCTCCCCTCTGCTGCCGCCTCTGGATGCGGGGGCTCCAAGGCCGAGAACCAAAACAGGCCGCCTGCAGGGGCCACCTCGATTCTCTTTACTTCTCTCCCCGCCTTCCTTCCTCTCACACCTCATCGTGGTGGTAACTTCATTCTCACATAGCCAGCAGAGGATCTGCTTGTCTTTCAGAAAGGTCCAAAAGTTGCTCCACAGTAAGTGACGGTGCTCCAAAGTGCCCGCTCGGCACGGCTCTTGGGTCTGTCACTTCAGTCGAGGGTGAGAAGCGCTCGACGGGCCATATCTAGCCCTGTGGGGCCAGACCAGGCGGAAGTTAGGAGAGGGTAGGGCGAAAATTGACTTGACTTGCATAGGTCCCAGACTGATTGACGGACAGAAAGACAGACAGACAGGTGGCAGCAATGGAGCACTTCTTGAGAATTTATACAAATCTCACTCATAGTCATCGCTGACTGACAGACGGACGGACGGAGGGCCAACGAAGGAAACCATTCGTGGAATTGTTGCTGAGTGCCACTCGAAGGACCTGAATTGCGAAAACGGATGAACAAAGATTGCAGACAAGAACCGAAGGGAGGTGAGAATGGGGATCCAGGTGCTGAGCATCCACAAGTGAGAGCTGAGCCAGAGGAGAAGGAAAGAGGCGGACAAGGAGGGAGAAAGCAGAGAGTCTGTAATGCCTCTCGATGCTACACAGATGAGGATCAATAAGCTTGGGCTGGCAGACTACTTCTCCTACGAAGCCATGGCTGAACCCGGCAGCGATTGGAAGTAGGCGTGGTTCAATCCTCGCTTGGCTGCAGGGGGAAAAGTGCGCAAGAAAGGGAAAGACTCGTTCATCAGTGTCTCGTCTCGACGTTCCCTCCCCTGCCCCACTACGCCTCACGACTCACCACTGACGCGCCCTGCAGGGTCGTAGACCAGCATACCCTTGAGCAGGTCGATTCCATTGGCATCCAAGTTGGGCACAGCCTTGGCAAGAGGCATGCCACTCCACTGCGGGAAGGAAGCCTTGTAGTCCGGAAGCGTCTTGACGCCGGGCCAGACTGCGTCCGTGGGTGTGCCCAGGGTTCTGAGAAGGAAACCACACAGGGATGGTGTCAGCTCCATCGCCTCGAGCCTCTTCGCTTTCGGACGAATCTGCGTGAGTGACTTACCTGAAGATGCGGAAGATCTCGTCAATCTCACTGTCCCCAGGGAATAGCGGCGACTTCATTGCCATCTCAGCAAAGATGCAACCCACCGACCACATGTCAATGGCGGTGGAATAGTGACGAGAGCCCAGAAGAACCTCGGGAGCTCGGTACCACAAAGTGACAACCTAGAGATGCACGAAGCAGAACGTCAGCTCATTAGTATCGAACAGAATACCAGGACATCGCTTCTGCTCACTTCGTGTGTATATGTCCTGAGGGGAATGCCGAAAGCTCGAGCCAAACCGAAATCAGCTAGCTTCAGATTGCCAGTCTTGTCGATGAGCAGGTTCTGGGGTTTGAGATCTCGGTGAAGGATTCGGTGGGCGTGGCAGTAGTAGATACCTCGGAGCAGCTGGAAGGTGAATTTCTGTGATTGGGGAGGAGCGCAGGAGGCGCCAGAAGTGAGCACGAATCTCTCGAGATGGCAACATACCGCCGAGCTGTTTCACTGACCTTGACGATCTCAGGCCCCAGTCCATCTGCGGTACCAGCAACATTATCCATATACTTCTTGAGATCTAGGTCGAGGAATTCGAATACCAAGTATAGCTTTGATTCTTGGTGAATGATGTCATAGAGCCTGTCAGAGGGCACATGCGAAGCGAGATGGATCTCAAGTCAGTCTCGGGTTGCTCTCCGTCTTGCTTCACGAAGGAGCTCCTTGTCCCAGATCGTCCAGCGGCTAGTAGTAAAGATGCTTTCTCTTGTGTGGCCGACGTACTCGATCTTCGGAGCCTGTGCGACAGTGATCTCGGGCGCCTTGGACAACTCACCTCACGATGTTGTCGTTCTTGAGCTCTTTCAGCAGACTGATCTCCCTAATTGCTGTGCTCGGTACTCCCTCGTCCTCTGCCTCGAGCCTGATCTTCTTCAGAGCCACGATCCTGCCTCCTCCTTCTGCTGTAAGGTCTCGAGCCTTGTATACGACACCATATGTTCCTGAGCAATTACGAAAGAGGGTAAGCAATGGACGAAAGGGAGGAAAGACATTTCAATACCGACGATGAGCATTTCTGAGGAACAGGCAAGGTCTTTACAATTCTGTCACTTACCCTCTCCAACCTTCTCCAACTTCTGGTAGTTCTCCATACCTATGTGACTACTGAATCGAGGCGGGTTCGGCAGACCCTCGTTGACTTTTGGATATCAGGCGAGCTCGGGGAAGGTACCAGGCAAGACTTGCGGAATCGCCAGTGATCGTACTCGAAGGACCAGACAAAGCCGCGGGCTATTTGGAGAAGGCGAGGTGACCGCTCTGTAAGTGGGGTAACCCAGGGCAAGCAAAGCTGACCTTCGATCTTTCAGAGTCAATCTCGTGGGCTGTAGTCGACGGCAAGGTTGCGCTAAGGGAAGGTGATGGTCGAAGAGGGTATGAGTGCCAACTGTGATGTTCCGCCGTGTGTGTGTGTGTGTTGCGTGTGTGCTTGTGCGTGTCTCGCCTGCCGAGCCCCTTGCAACGCGACGGGTTCTGACTCCGCCTATGTTCCGTTCCGTCATTCTGTGCCTCCTGCTTCGTTGCTCCATCGCAAGTCCGTCCATCCTCCGCCCGATCATCCTCCCCATCGATCGTCATCGCTGTCCCTCTGGACGACCGCAAAAGCACATTCTCTCTTCTTTACATAACACTCCTTCTCGCAAAGGTCCGGTTTCTGCTACGATGGCCACAGCTAGCGTTCTCGGATGGGCCTCGGTCGGATTCCTCACCAGGTGCTACCAGCTCGGTCTGCAAAAGAGGAACATCTTCGAGAGTGAGTAGAGGGACCTGCAAAGGAAGGCGGGAGCAAGTCACACACTCTCAAGCAGGGCAGTGCTTGTGTCAGGGACTGTAGGCAAGATGTCAGAGTGATGCACAGGGCGGCTGGATGAGGTTGCCGAGGCAGGTGAATGCACCCTCTGAAGGGTGATAGCGCCTTCATACTACAGTCTACACGCTGTAAGCAGAGATACAGTGCTGCTCCTTGTCAAACGCAGGCGAGATTCTCTGCTAGGCCTGTAGTGATTGTCCAAGGTGACATGTGACGTCAGACTCCGCATGCTAATGCGAACATGGAAGTCTGCCACACAAATTGCTCGTCTGGTCGTGCAGAGCCACTCCGTCTATTCACTGTCCACTCACACAATCTCCTTCGTTCTCTCCGCTGCTCTCTGTAGACTTCGGAGGTCACGCAATGCTCATGGCTGCCTTCGGCGGTGTCGGGTATTGGGCACACGGGCTCGAGGCAAGGCAAGGGGCCCTAATTCAAGCAAAGAAGGAACAGATTCTGAGGAACAGGGAAAGGCTTGGCAACGGTGAATCAGGGGGTAATGGCGGCGAGGATGACGAGTAGAGAAGACAAGAGAATAATCAACAGTAGCAAGACAACCCCAGATGTTGACACGATCCATCGAGATGTGTCTGTGCGACACCTTGTCCGATGCGTAGCAATCTCAGCATTACTCTTCTATAATTGGGAAGCGGTAGCAACAGTGAATAGCCACATATGTTGCAACTGGAGATCCGTGGCGATAGCCAGGGCGGGGGGCTCGGATCATTCATGTGCAGCAGGAACTGACGCTGCTTGATCAATGCTACAAGGCCACCTTGGCAAACGGCGGCGACTCTGGCAGCTGAATGTCTGCCACTCGAGAATTCCCTGACCTTCTGACAGTGTAACATGGCAGGCTAGAGGGCCAGATACGAGGCTCATTCACTATGGCGGAAAGACGACTGAGCCGACTGCGTCTTTGGAGCGCAGTTGCAGCAGCAGTCTTGGGGTCTAGAGACCAGGTAAGATGTCGCAATTAGTCAGCAACAGCAGCTCGCCGGGCGCCACACCCGACGGGTCTGCGGATGAGGAATATGAGCATGAAGCTGCTCACTTGGCGACTTTGTGTGACATCTCTCCTGTATCCCGTCGCAGCTCATACAAAGCCCTCTGAGCGGGGCTATCTCGGCTCCAATCGTATCCTGGGTCAGGAACGCGGAAAGTGCGGGGAGAAGGCGGCCGTCGGCTGTTTCGGCAATCACTTCGGAAATGTTCGCCTTCCGTGACTCGCGACCTCGGCAGATCGGCACCTGACTCATACCGAAACCGCCGCCTTCACTTGACACTCTTACTCCTTGAATATCAACGTCTTCCTCCTCAAATGTAGCTGGTCCCTTGCTCGACTTTTCTCCCTCTTGAATCCCTCATCTCATTATCATCGTCGCAGGGAAGGTGTATCGTTCCTTTTCCGCACATCCGCGCACCTTTCTTCCCGTTTCCGGCTGGTCCGATGGCTGGGGAACATGCTGGTATCGAGCAAGAAGCAGCTCAAATCGCTGTCGCGGGTGCAGCTACCGCTGCGATACCTGGCGCCGATTGCGATGCTGAGCTGGAACATACCCAGCAGCGGAGCTCATCGTCGGCAGTAGAGCCAGGGATCTCCCCGGAAGATGTAGAAGCGCGAGCCGCCACTACACCCTCGAGTGAAAGCCCTGCAGAGGTGAAGTATGACATTGAGCATATGCCTGTACATGATGATCCTCGCCTTTGGTCGAAGAGCAGGAAGTACGGCATTGTTGCAATTGTTTCGGCTGGAGCCTTGAGTGAGTCTTGCCTCCGCAGCTAAGCTATCGTTGGCTGCCTTATCGCTAACCCCACGTACCTGACCTGCACAGTCCCTGCGATGGCGGCCAATGCCTATTTCCCTGCAATCTCGGATCTGGAAAGCGATTTGAATGCCAGCCAGTCATCAATCACGCTGTCCCTCTCTCTTTACATTCTCTTTCAAGGGACGGTACCTTTACTGTGGTCTCCAGTATCAGAGCTCATAGGTCGGAAGTTGGTCTTCTGCGTAGCCATGGCTCTCTTTACCATCTCTTCGGGATTCGTCGCTCTCTCACACAACATGGCGACTGTCATCGCCCTTCGGTCCGTTGCTGCTGCTGGTTCGTCAGCCTGTCTCTCCATTGCTGCAGGCACATTAGCAGATCTATTCGAAGTGGAAGAGAGAGGTGTGATAGTAGGCATATACTACTGTGCGCCTATTACTGGTCCTGCCATCGCACCAATCCTGGGAGGTGCGTTTACGGAACTCGGCGGGTGGAGAGCAGTATTCTACTTTCTGGCTGCTCTAGGTGCCGCCTCTTTCCTGGGCTACTGCTGCTTGAAGGAGACCTTCAGGACTGAGAGGAGCGCAGCTTGGCAGAAAGCCAGGAAGAATGCCATCGAGAAGGCAGGAGGCCAAGACTCTGAAAAGGTCGGACAACACGGAGAAGGGGAAAGCAAGACAGCACACTTCATACAGGGCGTGAAACACCTGGTGCACATGGATGCTCGAAACTCAAGTGACAAGTCAAGCGAGCCAGTTGCTGAGCTCCCTACCCGGCCCCATGCCCCTCACGAGCCGCCCAGCTTCTACGGTCCAGCCGACGAATATGCCCTCACACATCATGAGACGCACGCTGACCGGCCCGTTGACATGGGCAACCGTCGCGTGACACTGTCGCACCAAGCCGAACAGGCTAACGGCCGACCCAATGTCCAACGGAGAGATACACTCCGGCGGGTAATGTCCGCACACAGCGTGCAAGTCGGTCGTATCACCACGAGAGATGGTGCGGAAATGAATTTCAAGCCCTCCCTAGCTGATGTCTCCCCGTTGGGCTCCGCTACGTACGTCCTGAAGCAACCTCATAATCTAGCCGCTCTTCTGTACTCTGGCACTGTCTTCGCAGCTCAATACTCGCTCAGCTATACCGCCACTACGACTTTCCAGGCCGCCCCTTACAACTTTTCACCTATCCTCATTGGATGCGTCCTGCTCTCTCTCGGCGCTGGTGGAGTATTTGGCTCTGTCATTGGAGGCAGAATCAGCGATCACCGCCTCAGGGTCATTGCCGCCAAGACCGGAAAGAGGGCCGAGCCAGAGGAAAGGCTCAAGACGATCATCATACCAGTGAGTCCTGCGCGATGCCGAATGCGTCAGTGGTCAAACAACAAACAATGACTTACGTTGATCCTCTACGTCGTCGTCATACACAGATGCTTGTCGTCTTGCCTGCCTTTGTCGGGTATGGCTGGGCAATCGAATACCACACCAACGTTGCCGTCCCGGTAGTGATTCTGGTCATTCTGGGGTACGCACAAATGCATGCATACAGCACCACCCTCTCGTACTTGGTAGACTCAAACCCAGGAAGGACCTCAGGGGCAGTCGCCGTCAACTCCGCCTGTCGTGGCTTGCTAGCTTTCGTTGCCAGCGAAGTGTCTCAGCCTATTCTCGATGCCGTCGGCAATGGGGCAATGCAGACTGGCTGGGCTGTCTTGATTGCGCTGACAACGGCGTGGCTTTGTCTCACTGCTCGCAGAGGTAAGACATGGCGAGACGACGACTGGAAATGGCCAAGAATGTGGCGTCGGGAGCAATGGAAATCGGGCAGGGTGGGGGGTAGTCGGTGGGTACTGCAGAGACAGCTGGAGCGCGAAGGTGTAGAGACCGTCACGGATCAGCAGAGATCTGCGACCTAGATGGGACGTGGATGTAGCTGTAGCGTCACGAGCGTGGTAACCTTACCTCTGTAATTGTACTTCTCGCCTCGTATCTCATTCATGCAAAGCATACGCTAGAGAACGTGTGTGTCATAAAGATTGGAAATGACCGACGCGGGGCCAGGAAGCTCACGACCTAGCACAAGGAATTTCTAAAAGCATGCATCTATGAATTGTCCATACGGGTCAAAAAGGGGACTGAAGTGTGACAGTTGTGCAGAGCATAAGCCTGCTCTGAAAGGAATCCTGGGGTATAGGGCTCTATTGTCCATGTGAGTCGACAGACTCTGCAAGCGACTGCCGTCAGTGCTATCGCCGATCTTGGGGAAGTTGGGCAAGAGCACCTTTCTAGGGAAGAACTAGGCAGCGCGGAAGGGGTATGAAAGGCACCATTGTGCTGAGAAAGAGATAAAAAGAGAAAACGAAAGAGAGCCGCGAGCCCTTTGAAGTCTTCGCTGCCTAGTGCGAAGGCGTAAGAAGGAAGGGCAGTGTTACGTAGAGGTCGAAAGCATAGAGGACAATCTGAGGTGCGACGTGCCACCAGATGAGCCCTCCTCGAATGATCTGGGTGGCCAGACCTGAGAGCCACGCTCCCTGGTACAAGGTCGTCCAGATGATGGCGAAGATCCTTGCCTTGGTGTACGTGTTGGTGCCCTTGTGTGCCTTTCCTGTGGCTCCGGAGGATACCCATTCATGAGATTTGCCCATGATTCGGTTGCCGATACCGAAGAGGTACGAGTATCCTTGTAGCACCCGAATGTGCTCGGTCGCAAGTGAGTAGGCGCCAGCAGACCAGATTCGGTAGACCAACAGGGCATAGATGATGGAGGGCAGTGCGAACGCCAGGTTGTAGTACCTCATCGCTTCGGGTCTGAGCCAGACCATGAGCAGTCCAGGGAGAGGGGTTGTGAACATAGAGATCGACGTAGTCCAGTAGAACAGCATGCCGCTGAGGAAGCAGACCTTAGTCATGAAGCCGAGACCCGATGTGTGGAAGTCCTTGTTCATGAGGAGCGAAGTGGAACCCTGAGACCAACGGATCTGCTGGGAGAAGGCAGCTCGTGGCGTGTCGGGACTAACACCGGCGGCGAGGCAGAGAGGGATGTAGCGCAAGGTCCAGCCTCTAGTGATGGCGTAGAAACCGGTGTGAACGTCTTCCGAAGCAGCGACGAGAGCGGTGCCTCCCACATCCTTGAGGGCTTCTCGGCGATACAACGCGTTAGAGCCGACACAGATTGCGGCGTTCCACCTATCACGGTTGACTTGAGACCAGCGGTAGAAGAGCTCCTGTACTTCGCTGCTTCCTCGCTCCACCCAGGTGTTCTGTGGGCAAGTCTTGAAGTACTGAGGGGTCTGTAGAATAGCGATCTTGGGGTCCTGCTGCATACGTGGCATGAGCTCCAGAAGGAAGTCCGGTCGTGGGCAGAAGTCGGCATCGAAGACAGCGAAAAAGTCACCGGAAGTCCTTGCGAAAGCGTATCGCAGGTTGCCAGCCTTCTTGAAGTAGGGTCTGTCGTCACGTCGAATGTAGTTGAAGCCAAATTCCTCTGCCATAGCGCGAACCTCATCGAGTGCGCCATCGTCAAGAACGTGCACAGCAAGCTTGCCGTGGTTCCACTCCAGCTTGCTAATGTGATTCCAGGTGTTGCGGAGAATGACCATGGGCTCTTTGCACACGGGTAGATAGATGTCCACGGTAGCAGGATTGGCGGCGACGGGGAACTCCTTTAGGACCTCGTTGTGCTTCGCGACGTCGTAGTCTCTGGCACAAGCTCCCAAGGCGTATGAGAGGAAAATGTGGAGCTGGAGCAGAAGGACGATGGGAGCATACCACAAAAAGTAGTGAGCGCTCAGAGCGAAAAGCCAAAGACCGGCACTGGAGCTCAAGAAGGCGAAGAGACCAATCAAGAGGAAGATGGGCCTCTTGGTGTTGATGTAACAGTACTTCTGCTTGTCGTTGGGTGCTACGGGTAGCACAATCGCCGGAGAACTTGTGGTCAGGATGTAGTGGCCGTCGATGTATTGGCGTATGGCCCGGAAGAATCTCCTGGTGCGCGATGGGGGAGTTCCGGCAGCTTTCTCCAAGTCGATTTCGGATCCAGAGCGGGGTGTGCTACTTGCGATGTCCTTGCTGTCGCTAAGCGAGGTCTTCTCGGAATCGGCACGCATGTACACGAATGGGGCCTTTGGCGCTTTAGACAATGCGGGGGAATCTGCAGGAGACTCGAGCGCTGGCGACTCCGGCTCCTTTGCTAAGCTTGGCAGCGTAGCCATGACAGATGCAGGGCTGCTGTTGCTAGAATCGCTCTCGTAGTTTTCGGGACGGACATGTGCGACAGGTACTCGTCGCAGCTCTTGCGAGGGCACGTAGCGGCCATTGGCGAGATCTCCTGGTGTCATCTTGAAGGACGATAGTGGAAGGGGAGTAGTGGCGGGCAGGCGATCCGGAGCAACGGGGCGACTTGGAGACTTCGAGAGGAGGGGGACTTGAGGACGCCAGAGGAGAGAGATTTGAAGAAGGCAAGAGGGTGAATGTATCCTTTCGAGGCAAGGGAGAAGAAAATGACCTGGCAGTCGCCCACCACATATATGTAAGGAATCTTTGTAGCATCATTCTCCGGGCTCTAAAGTTCACCGAACCAAAAGCTACCCTGGATCTGTTCCGGTTCTCCGTAAGCCTAAGCTCACCTTCACAAAGCTTTACGTGCAACCATCAGCAGATGGTCCGCTTGCGGATGTCTACTCATGAGGCATGTACGCTCTCCCTTGCTCATTCTTTCCTAGCAGAACCTTGCTCTAGTCCGTCGTCGAGGCTCAGCCTGCACAGACGGTGCAAAGAGCATCTACGCGAGACACAGTGCTAGATCTCAGCAATCTGCTGTGCTGCATCCTGTGCACACGTCTTCGCTGCCAAACTTCTCCTTGTCTTACTGCGCTCCAGTGCTACACATCGCTGCTTGCTGGTCTCCGTTGAATTCGAATGCGTAGGCAGGATCGGGACCGTATCGTACATTCGTCGAGGGCCCAAGTGGCTGCTCAAGGCACTACGCCACGGTAGCCGTCCCAGTGCATCCTTCAGCCACAGCGCTGCACGCCAGATGCGTGACCACTCGATAGCAATTGGCGAGTAAGATCTGGGCGTAGAATCTCGCTTCGGAATACTTCCATGGAAGACGTCCACCAGGTCCGCATTGATGGCAAATGGAACGTGTCCGACGTTGACGACGCAGGCATACGGCCAGTGATGGGGAGCTTCTGTAGTGGGCGTCGCCGGAAAATCGGAGTAGCCACATAGATCCCGGCTAAGCGAATACCAGGACTTGTGGCACCGACGTACCCGCACCAGGGCAAGTGCTTGCCAAGAACTCGACTGCCTCTGGTTGCCTTGGTGCCCAGAGGTCTGCAGAGATCAGCAGAGCGGCGGGCCAACGCTACGGTCTGGTGCCCGGCGATGTGTTTCTTGCGTTCCCTGATGTGGTAAGGCTTCCTGCAGGTCCAAACCACTTTACTTGCAAGAGCCAGCGGACCCGCATCGGATGGTGGTCGGGCCTGAGGCGGCGACTAAGCAGGTGTAGCAATCTGCCGACGAGAACAGTCTCTGACATTCCGAGATCAGGCGAATGACAAATTGTTCATACTCCGACTGTCTCGACAAAGGCAGACCCTGGTGAGATTTGCCGACAAACGTGTCAGATCTCAACGTCTCACGCCCGTCCTGTCGTCGGACTTGCGAAATGTTCTCTCGTGCGAGCAATCGTCGGCAAGGCACTGCATGGGTCGCCGATGATGTCCTTCCCGTGTCTGGCACTCGGACTCCGCCCGATCACATTAATTGATGCGCGTTCGAAGGCCAGATGTCTTGGCGAGCGCCTCTGACACCTTCCCGCGGGAGAACGCGTCGAAAGCGGATCTCCCGGTCATTTCCGGAAGTGACGCCCTATTCGTCTGCGCTCGACCAGACATGTCTGCATTTTGTTCCACCTCCGAGAAGGGCTCAGTCCAGTGGTCAGACTTGTATGTTGACAGAAAGACTATCTCAGCGGTGTCAAATCGACGCATCTTATCTCGCAAGAATTTGTTGTGGAGCGTGCAGGTGTAGGACGGGACGACCCGATACGACCTGGCCGGATCCGGCTCTATTCGTCGCTACGTCTTGAGAGCAACAGATTGTGTGATGTGTGTCAAAGGACTTATAAGACCTCCCCGATCCTACTGTGCTGGAGTGTCTGTCAGCAGCAGCTTCTTGTTTCCCGATACACTAGATCCTCCGTCACCATGTCCCCCAACGTCTCATACTTCAACCACAACAGCAGGGATGCACCAAGAGGCCCTGTGAAGAACATCTGCTGCAGTGAGTGTTCTAGGTTCCGGAAGTACTGAGGAAGAGTATGGAGGCTGACACAGACCTGAATCGCTTTTCAGTCGGTGCTGGCTACGTCGGTGGACCAACCTGTGCGGTTTTGGCGTGGAAATGCCCTGACATCAAGGTCACCATCACCGATATTTCCGAAGAACGCATTGCAGCTTGGAACAGCGAGGAGCTCCCCATCTTCGAACCTGGCCTAGATGCCGTCGTCAAGGAGGCTCGCGGTCGCAACTTGTTCTTCTCTACGGATGTCGACGGATCGATTGCGGCAGCCGACCTGATCTTCGTATCCGTCAACACTCCCACGAAGGAAGCCGGTATCGGTGCAGGTCTCGCCGCCGATCTGTGCTACGTGGAGGCTGCAACTCGACGCATTGCGACCGTAAGCAAGAAGGGCGCGATCATCGTCGAGAAGTCGACAGTACCCTGCAGGACAGCCGAAAGCATGCGCAAGATCCTCGAGGCGGTCAGCCCCTCTACCGACGCATCGTTTGAGATCCTTTCCAACCCGGAATTTCTGGCGGAAGGCACCGCCATTGAGGACCTCCTCGATCCCGCCCGAGTCTTGATCGGAGCTATGCCTACCCCTGGAGGCCAGCTTGCCCAACAACGCTTGGCAGAAGTATATGCCCGTTGGGTCAGGCCAGAGGCCATCATCACCATGGGTCTCTGGTCGAGCGAGCTGAGCAAACTGGCAGCCAACGCGCTGCTTGCTCAGCGGGTATCCTCAATCAACGCCATAGCCGCCATCTGCGAAAAGACCGAGGCCAATGTGCACGAGGTTTCGTCAGCTTGCAGATTGGACCTGAGAATTGGTAGCAAGTTTCTCGAAGCAGGCGTCGGCTTTGGAGGCAGCTGCTTCCAGAAGGACCTGCAGAATCTCATCTACCTCTCTCTCAGTCTCGGTCTGCCCGAGGTAGCTGAATATTGGAAGCAAGTGCTTGTCATGAACGCATGGACGAAGCGACGTTTCTCGAAGGACATCGTCCAGAAGATGTTCTCGACGATCACATCCAAGCACATTGCCGTCCTCGGGTTCGCATTCAAGGCCGACACTGGTGATACACGAGAGGCTCCCGCCATCGATGTTTGCAGGGACCTTCTTGAGGACGGTGCCGTGGTCCACATTTACGACCCGAAAGTATCGGAAGCCTCCATCGATCGAGCGCTCATGGCCAAAGGAGCATGCTCTCATACGGCGACTAAGGGCAAGGGTTACATTGTTGAGCCGTCCATGCAGCAGGCTTGTGCCGGTGCATCTGCACTCGTATTCATGACCAATTGGACAGAATTCAGCTCCAAACAAGTGGACTGGAAGGCAATCTACCAGAGCATGTCCAAGCCAGCCTTCATCTTTGACGGCCGTAATGTCGTCAAGGACGTGGAGGCGCTCAAGAAGATTGGGTTCTCCGTCTACAAGTCTGGGGTGGGCTACTGAATCGTCGCTCCGTTCGTGTAAGTCTACTCAGCCCTCGGTACGATCCGTGCTGGTGGACCCCTTCGCGCTTGTGTTCTACTTCCGTTGTCATCGTGCTTTCGTTTCCGAATATATACCACATGCTATAGACATTTTTCAAACTCGCACGCCGTTGTCGATCCGATTGCGAAGAGCGATAAGATCATGCCTGTGCGACGGCATTCCGGCTGAGCTCACCAAATGTAGTAAGGTAGGCTCACCATGCTACGTCGGGCCAAAAGGCTGTGCACGCGTTACCTGCCTAGCGGTACGAAACCTTGCTTTCATCTTGTACCAGACTTCGCTGGAGGTGAACCGCTCTGTTGGCTGGTTGCGAGAAGAACAAACGATTGCCGGGCCCTTTTGGGGGCGGAGCTGAGCCCTCGGAGGTTTTCAGTAGCTGCGCGCCACTGATGCCCTTCCATGCACGCGCCAATGCACAATTCCGCGATCGGCTTCTCGGCGCCTTGGCGACGGAAGGCGCAAACGCAGAGCGGCAGCAAGCACCGGAAGTGGGAAAATACGGCACTCCGCAAAGGTTGACAACATGGTGGCCCACCACGACGCAAGCGTCGACATCCCTTCATCGCCATTGCCGGGCTCCGTCGTCGTACTCTTTCCTCTTCCTTCTGTATCATACGTCTATCTTGCTTAGCTTCGTCTTCGTCTCCAACAGCTCTTTCCTTCCTCATCTGCTTCCTCCTCACTCTCTCAACATCCACCCAGATGCGCTCAACTCTTGCGGGCATTCCCACCGCCCTCTGGGCACTGGCGATTCTTCCTGCCGCCGTCTCAGCTGCGACTTGGTCTATGACAGACTACTACAGCCCACAGTCTTTTCTCACCGATGAATGGAATTACTGGGACAAGGCCGACCCTAATGGCGGTGAGCAGCAACACTTTGACAATCTTGGGCCAAGCCGTTTCCTTTACCTGACATCCCAAAACTTCATTCCCATGCCTTTCCTCGAACAGGTCTCGTCACATACCAGAATATGGAGGATGCTGTGGCAATGAACTTGAGCTACATCAACGATAACAATGAATTCGTCATGAGGGTGGACACTACAGCGACGCAACTTGAAGGCAGACCCTCTGTCCGTATCTTTTCGAACAAGAACTTCACAGATGGACTCTACATGTGAGCTTGAGCTGAGCCTGCAGCAGAAGTTCTTGTCGAGTAGAAGACTGACACCTCCACCACTCGAAAATGGCTCTGCGCCATCCACAGTCTCAATGCCACTCACACACCCACAGGATGCAGTGTCTGGCCCGCCTGGTGGACAGTCACCTCCGACATCGACAATTGGCCAAACGGAGGAGAGATCGACATCATGGAAAATGTCAACGATCAGTACACTGCCAATCTCGGAGTCGTTCACACCAACGCCACCTGTAACGTCGCCTCTGCTGACACAACCATGACAGGCACTCTCCAGTACACGAATTGTACCGCGGACACTGGCTGTCGTGTCCTCATGAACGGAACGAACGCAGTCGGCGAGACTGCCACTGGGTTCAACAAGGCCGGAGGCGGGATCTACGCAATGGAGAGGACCCTTGGCGATACTGGCAAAGGCATCCGCATGTGGTACTTCAGCAACGACGATGTACCTGAGGGCCTTTCGGACAACGCTACCTCCGTAGACACAGATGCTTGGCCCACGCCAGCAGCCGACTTCCCCGTCACCGACTGCCGCTCTCAATTCGGAGCTCATCAGATTGTCTTCACTACTACTCTTTGTGGTACTTGGGCCAATTCCGTCTACGGAGACACTTCCTGTGCAGCCACTTACGGCAGCTGTTCTTCCCAGGTCGCTTACAACGGCTCCTCGTACGAAGAGGCCTACTGGGCTGTCAACCACATCAAAGTCTTTGCTTCTGGCGGGGGCACTGAAGCTGCGTCGCCAGCTGAGAATGCTGCTTCCTCCTCCTCGGATGGTAGTGCCACTAGCAGCACTAGCACCGCAAGCAGCACTAGTAGTACCAGCGGAGCGAGCCGGTCCGCGGCCCTCTCTTCGGTCGTACTGGCCTTCAGTATGGTCGGAGGATTGGCTGCTTGGAGCTTTGCCGCCTAAAGAGAAAGCTATGATCGACTCCTTGCCATGGGCAGTGGATCTTCGAAGCGACCGAACTCTTCTGCCTAACACGCCTTGCTCCCTTTGCCACGATACTATGTACCCGCTACCACTCACTACCCTACATTGACTCCTTGAATCCTTCGTTCTACTGCCACTCCTCCAAACCCGTGTAAATTGCCCCTCTCACCCTCGTTCTGAATCGCAAATAGTTGTACTTGCAAATGGAATCGCTTGACTAATCGCTTAGGACTGTTCATAGGTCATGAGTGGAAGGCCTTTGCAGGCGAAGCTGTATGCTGGAGCAACAAGGTGCGGTGCCAGCCGATGTGGAGTCAGAATCTGTGGTGCCTTTCCGCTCGTCGGGGATGACTTGGCCGCTTGGCGGTCCTTCATAAGCTTCTTGTTCTTCCTTCGCCCCTCATCTTCAGCATGGCTACCTCACTCGAGGCTTCAAATGGACCTTCTTCCTCTTCCTCCTCTTCACAGGTCCCCACTAAACTGCCCTCCCCTCGATCCACGTGGCTTAATAGAGCTGTATTTCTGGGAACAGGTACTTCAGGCCAAGTTCCCGCCATTCACTGTCTTTCCGCGGATGTCATAGACTGCGAAGCTTGCGCCGATGCTATCAAGCCTGACAGCAGGAATAGAAGGGGTTGTTGCAGTGTAGCCCTTGTTGGAGGCGGCCGCAAGTCGTCAAGGCCAGACAGCGCCTACGAAGATGAGCAGCTGATTGTGATCGACGCTGGTCCCACCTTCTACGGTGCCTGTGTGGACTACTTCCGGCCGAACAAGGTACCCCGAACGATCGCCGGAGTTCTTCTGACCCATGGCCACGCAGATGCAATTCTAGGTCTGGACAACCTGAGAGCATGGACAATGGGAGGTGTACTGCAGAACCATGTAGACGTCTATGTGACAAAGGAGACCCTGGACGTGGCGGTCAGCACATTTCCATACCTGGCCGATGTCAGTAAAGCTACCGGGGGAGGAGGTGTAGGGGCACTACGTTGGAACATCATCGATCCCAACAAGCCCTTCTTCATTGGCAAAGGTTCTGAACGCATACAGATCACTCCGTTGCCGGTGTATCATGGCTTTGCCAGTCGCGGAGGCCCTCCCTTCAACACACTAGGCTTCAGAATAGACTCGATGAGCTACGTGTCAGACTGTCATCATATTCCACCTTCTACAGCCAAGCTCATGGCCGGATCGGACTGCGTAGTGATAGACTCACTGATGCCTCGGAGACACCCAAGCCATTTCTCTACCTCTCAGGCTGTCAGCCTGCTTCTGAGCCTGCCCCAGGACGAGTCCCGTACAAGCGGCGGCAAGAACGAGCCTTCCTTTGCTTCAGCAGGACCATCCTTGGGCATTTTGACCGACATCACGCATCGCATCGAGCATCATGCACTTCAACAAGACTTGGATAAATTCTGCTCATCACTCAAGAGCTGGATCTCTTCTACTTCACCCTCTTCGCTTGCTACGACGGAGCAAAAGGATACGACCAATGGCAAGAGCCGAGAAAGGAGAGGGGAAGGTAGTGGTGCCCGCTGGTGGTCGGAAGTCTGGGATGAGGATAAGGGAGAGATGACAGGGCGCATCCAGGTTGAGCCCAGTCTAGCGTCCAAGCTCAAGAACAACCAGAGTGACGGTACTTCGAACAGGATCGGAGGCAGCGCTAGCGGTGATGAGAGGCATGTACCTGCCCTGAGGGTGGCCTGGGATGGGATGGTGATTAAATTTCTTAGACAGCCGGCATCGCCTCAGCAGAAGAGTGCAGATCAGTCTGCACTATAGATGATGCCAGTCCAGCGGAACCCTCGGCAGGCATAGACATGTTGTATATCTCTCACATTCAGCAGGAACGTTCCAACATCTAATCTACATTGCCATGATCTCACCAGCTCATCACTACGCCGAACGGAGTGAAGTCCACATGCGAAGACCACGCTGACGTTGGCTCACTATATACTTTGTTTAGGTTGGTTGGACGAAGTGGCCCGAGCATACTCTGGGGTGGACGAAGACGCTATGTCGGCCCATTGGACCGATCGTAGTGGCGTGGTTGTGGTTGTACGTGAGCTTCCTCAAATCAACGCGAGGTGATTAGAAGAAGCGAGACGAGGAGACTCCGGGAGTGGAGTTCCCGGCGGTAGACAATTCGCCGACGGAAACAGAGAAGACCCGATGCATGATGTCTGTCGCAGCATCAGTATTAGATCAGCATCTTCGTCTTTTCACGCTCGTCCATCAATACCTAGTCATCCTCGCCACGGCGGTATAGCCTCACGATGTCGTCGTCGTCGTTGTCTGTGCCGGTGGTGTCGCAGCTGCTGCTCGCCGCGGGCCCTCGAGACGATCCCTCTTCCACCCTCCTCGAGCGCCTGCAGGCCGTGCCCTATCCTCCAGGTCCTTCCTCGTGGCCTGCACCGCTAGATCGGATTGGAAACTCGACATACGAGTGGTCCTTGCAGGCTTCGGTTCCCATCGTCTTCTCACTGGTCTACTATGTTGTAGCACACGCAGCGAATCACTTCTTCGCCGAGGAGCACAAGGGCGGACCCGCGAATGGCAAAGCCGCCAGCAGGGATCTCACAAAAGGCAGCAGTATCTTTGCGAGTTTCTTGAGGCTCCTAGTGATCCTGCACAATGCTTTCTTAGCTTTGTACAGCGCATGGACCTTTTACCAGATGCTCCCCGTAGTCCTTCGCTCCTTCCTTGTGGGGTATCGAGCTGCTGGGCTCCCCGGTATGAGGCTCGCTCTCTGCTCTATGCCGACCAACACCGTCACGCTTGCTCCATATGCCTGGCTTTTCTACATGTCAAAGTACTACGAGGTGATAGACTCGGCCATTCTCGTCCTCAAGGGCAAAGTTGTTTCGAACCTCCAGTCCTACCATCACGCTGGGGCTCTCCTAGCCATGTGGATTGCTTACAGATACCAAGCCACGCCGGTCTGGGTCTTCGTCACTTTCAATTCGGGCGTACACACAGCCATGTATACTTACTACCTCTGTGCAGCTATGAAGTGGCCGTTCCCCCGCCAGCTCAAGAGGAACCTCACGACGCTGCAAATCCTTCAGATCACATCAGGAGTGGTGATCACAAACCTTTACTGGGTCTCTACGCTACACCCTCGGAGCATGCTCATTGGCCTGTCCAAGCTCGGCTTTCTAGACGCTGTAAAGGGCAAGTCGGCGGACGAGATTCTACAGCACGTCTTGTCCGTGGCCCCGCCGCTATCGAGCTCTTCCTCCTCAACATCCTCGTATTCGCCCGGGAGGGAGCTCTTTCAATCGGCTGCAGCACGGGCCTCGTCGCGCCTCCCGGGGCAGTGTCTCGAATACGCGGGATCGGGCCTCGCTCTGCATTTCAACACAGCCTATATGCTCCCTCTGATCATACTCTTTTTAAGATTCTTTGTACGCTCATACAGCAGACAAAGAACGACTTCTGCTACGTCTAGTGTGCAGAGGGCAGAAAGCGCAGCGGAAGAGAAGATGAAGAAGCTGGATAGCGGGCCGCGTGAAAATGGCGTGGCCAAGGCGAGCGGGGTGTTTGCCAATGGCGGCTCCAATCGTAATAGTAAGAAGCGATGAGTAGATGAGTCGGTATGCCTCTCATTGGCTCCTCCATGCTGGTGGAGCGGTACCCATGAGAATCTGGGTACTGAAGTGGAGTTGGGAAATCCCCGGACAATGCCCCAAGGAAGCATAGATCAGGAGACTTACAGAAAGTCCCATCGCTTGTAGCAGTCACCTAGATTTTTCTGTCCATCGGAAATACAGCTTATCTTACCAAGGGCACTGAACAGTAATGAAGGCGCAATGCACTTATCACTGCGATTGTATCGTAAGAGCTAACGTACTGTAGCAGGACCTCCAGGCGCGGAAATGAGGCAGCGGGGTTGCGCGTTCCGGACCGAGGCAGGCGTGGGTAGACCGGTGGCCGTGAGACTTCCACCTTGGCACTCACCACCAACGATCTCTGCGACCATCTCGAGTTGCCATTCGCTTAGATTTCCCCACGCTCGTCTCTTCATTCATCACGACCTTGACGACCGGCCATCAGTCTAGAGCTGTACCCCACTTGCCTTTTGCAGCGGGCACTGTCCCTTGGGCCCCTCAGAGAGCAGCAGACGGAAGCGTAGCTGCTTACCCTTCGCGACTGTCAATCTACGCCTCCTATCCTGCTTCGCTTGGCGCGAAACGTCTGGCGTACTTCTGCCTGGAACAGCGGGCAAGTTGGTCAAGCAGAAGCTCCAACACTATCGCAGACTGCTCAGTATTTCTCGCAATATCTGCAGCTCTTGGTACCTTGTTACATTCGCCCTCCACCTCCAGACATCTTTCGGGCCACTCTTGCTGAGCTGGTACTCGAGCCGGCCCATCGAGACTTAGCTCGGCTATCCTCTCACCGCTACGCTTAGAGCCACTCTCCTAAGACATGCCGCCCTCGACGGCGGCCAACGGGGGCCAATCACCACTGCCCCCCTCGGCACCGTCTCCTAGGGCCAAGACGACGACTGCGCCTTCCTCATCCTCGTCTGCCCTGCCTGCCTCTTCGGGGTCATCTGTCTTGTCGCCCAACCACCCAATCAATCTAAGAAGACAGGCAAGAGCCAGCCTAGATCCCTCCTTCTCCGTCAGAAGCTATCTGGGAGCAGCAGCAGCCCTTCTGGAAAAGGCAGAGGGCAGTGATCGCCAAGGCCACTTGGAATCAGCTTTTGTCAACTACATCAAGGCAGCTAATGTTGCTGCGTTCATCAGCAAGCACCCAGAATGGCCACAGATTGTCGCCTCCAGGAATCAGACGTACTACAGGTATCAGGATCTCATGCAGAGGCTGACAGATGTCATCTCCAGGGCAACCAGGATTGAGGATACGCTAAAGCAGAGGGAGGAGATGAATGCCTCCCTTCAGGCTAGACAGAGAGCTTCCTCTTCCACATCACTAGCCTCAGCATCAAGCGCGCAGCTCTCTCCTTCAACGTCCACTACACTGAATCGCGGAGCCCTTTCAGCACCTCCGCCCCCAGCAGAGCCTGGGCCGGCTAAACAGCTCCGGACGGACGGGGCAGGAGATGCAGGCGGTGCGGCTTCGGTGTTGATGAACTCAACCATCCGCCTACCAGTGGCGCAACGTGATTCAGCAGGTACCGGGTCCGGCTCCGGCTCGCAAACCCCAATCCTCAATGCAGGGGGACTTTCGGGAGATGCCGACCATGTAAGCAGTCTGACAGATCGACTCGCAGCACTACGGTCAGGAGGCATGGGTGGAGTGTCAATGGATAAACGCTTCAGCGAACCCGGCAGCCCAGCTAGATCTACGATAACATCCGGGGAAGACATCGGCTCATCGACTGCGCCACTATCCAACGTAGCCCACTTCAAGCATACATACCCGACATTGGACGAGTTCGACCAGGTGATACCCCATCCGGACCGTCTCCCTCCCGTACCAACCACCAATCCTCAAGCTCAAAGCGCTGATCAGGACGATCTGGAAGATGACGAAGGGGGCGCATTCCCGATGGCGCCCTCGCACGCTCCTGGCGCTCGGAGACCACTGCCAAACCCTCCTGCGCTGCCTACGGAGCTATCGCTTGGCCGCGACGTGCCGAGACCGTTTGATTACAGCGCTGCACCGTCAAGCTCAACCCCGCCGTCGTTGCCGTCCCCAAGCTCGAAGCCAAAGGCGCCAGCACCTCGTCAAGGAGCGCTTTTATCTGCTTCGAGAGCTCCCGGTCGGCCTAAGAGTGCAGAGACAGCAGGCCCAAAGGCGGCAATTCCTAGGGGCAACCACATCAAAGTTGAAGAGCTCTGGTCGTTACTGAATCCAGGCTTCGAGAGAGTGCAGGCTAGCAACGGCGCCTCTCCTCACGAGAACGGGGCCACGGGCGAGACGAGAATGGTCCGGAAGCGCGGAGCAGACATCTTGCTGTTGGATTTGCGATCGAGGGAGGAGTTCCAGGCCGGAAGAGTCGGGATAGGCTCAGTCGCAGAAGCCGTCTGCCTCGAGGGCGGAGTGATACTCCGGAGGGGAATGACGTCCGCCGAGCTGGAGGACAAGCTACTGCTTGCGCCTTCGGTCGAGCAGAACGCATTTGCCAATCGCAACGCCTTTGATGCTGTGGTGGTCTACGATCGCAGTACCCGCTCACTGGGGCTGCCCAATGCTAGCGGGTACAACCCTGCGGTCCATGGCTGGCCAACCTACGACGAGGCTTTGAGAGCTTGGGAAAATCTTGACATCGTCGTCAAGGCCATCTACGAGCAAGAATTCACAAAGACCTTGAAGAATGCTCCACTGCTGCTTGTGGGTGGCTGGGAAAGCTGGAGACACAAGGTAGAGGACCGGACTGCTCTTGCTGGCGGCCCTTCGCACGGGGCAAATACAAATGGCAGGGCTGCAAGAGGAGGTCCTCCGCCAGTAGCCTCGCTCCGGAGACAATCGGTACAGGAAGAGGATGAGCTGCTCAAGAAGCAAAGGCGGCAGGGCTTTGTTGCCCAAGAGCAGTCTGGCAGGGAGTCTCCCACCTTGACATATCGAGTGGGCGCTGGTGGGTTCTCGGCTGGTGCCCAGTACGCCGGTCTCTCTGTCCCTGCAAAGGCGTATCAAGGTCCCATGACGCCTGGGGGCTCAGCTCCTCCTGCTGGAGCACCGAGCTTCCCTCCCTCTGCAGGTGCAAGGGATGGCTTCTTCCCAAGTCAGCCCTCGATACCATATGGCAGCGCTATGCCCTCATCCGCGCCTTCTATGCCTGGCCGCTCAATGTCTGGCGGCTTCGACTACCCCCAACTGAAAAGTGCTCCACAACCACCTCCTGCTGCTGTCCCTTCCAATGGTATCTCTACTCGGTCTATGACGTCTCATGCCCATACCCAGTCAATGTCATCGCCGGCGTCTGCTGCTGCGCGTGGTCAAACTTCACCGGAAGTATCTCGTAGGCCTCCAAACATCCCAAACACAGCATTAGCATCCGCAGGCTCGAGGACCAACATCCGCATGCTTCCGGCCTTTGACGACTTACGGATAGGACTTACCGGTCTCAAGAATGTGGGGAACAGCTGTTATCAGAATGCGACTCTGCAGTGCCTGAGTGCGACGATCCCTCTGGCCAAGTTCATGCTCGACGGGAGCTACAAGAAGGCCATCAATACGGTGAACCCTCTTGGTACTCAGGGCGCCCTGGCAGAAGCCTTTGCGCATCTGCTCAAAGTCATGTGGTCAGAACAGTATACCTTTGTATCTCCGGTGACGTTCCGGGAAGCCATTTCGCGCTTTGCCTCGACATTCCGAGGCTATGACCAGCACGACAGTCAGGAGTTCTTAGCCTTTCTGCTAGACGGTCTGCACGAGGACCTGAACTACGTCGTGCACAAGCCTCCTCCTGTAGACATGACTGCGGAGCGAGAGGAGGAGCTGGAGACGCTTCCGCAACAAGTGGCAAGCGTAAAGGAGTGGACCATCTACCGTCAGCGCAACGACTCCCTCATCGTGGACTGGTTCCAAGGTCAATTCCGCAACAAGATGACTTGTCTGACGTGTGGCAAGACTTCCACGACGTACAATGCCTTTATGTACCTCTCGCTGCCCATTCCAAGTGGGCGCGGCGTGACCAAGGCGACGCTCTTCCAATGTCTGGACGCCTTTGTCAAGGAGGAAGTCATGGACAAGGCCGACGCGTGGTTCTGTCCCGCCTGCAAGAAGCCTCGCAAGGCAACAAAGCGGCTGAGCATCTCTCGCCTGCCGATGATCCTCTTGATCCACCTCAAGCGCTTCTCCTTCAAGGGTCCCTTTACAGACAAGATCGAGACGCAGGTAACGTTTCCCATCCAAGGGCTCGACTTGACCAATTACGTCCCTGCGCCCCTCTCCCCCGCCCTGGCAAAGTCCTATGCAACCAGCCAAGGAGTGCCCACCTCGCGTAGTCAGGTGCCGCCCTTTGTGTACGACCTGTACAGCGTGACGCATCACTTTGGCAGCCTCAATACTGGTCACTACACCGCTAGCATCAAGAGTGCAGGCCAATGGTGGTACTGCGACGATTCACGTACTGTGGGTCCCTCGGGGAGTGCGGTGAGCGAAGGAGAGAGGAGGATTATGAGCAATAGCCCGTATGTCTTGTGGTTCAGGAGGCGTCCATGAGGAAGACTGCGAGCCGGTACCTCGTCGGAACAGGAGGGAGTGGAAGAATTGGAGAGGAGGAAGCGGCGGACCCGATCTTTGGATACCAACTTCACAGCATTACCGTAATGACTATATTCAACAATTCCTTGACCAAACAGTGACACCGAGCGTAGTGACTGCCTCGATTGGAAGAGGAGACTGCGTGAGTGGAAGCCAAAAAAAAAAAAACCTCCTTTCCCGCCTTGGAACGAATCGCACTCGCGCAAAAAAAAAAAAAAAAAAAAAAAAAAAAAAAAAAAAAAAGAGAAGATGACAAGTAACAGGCTCGAACTGTTGACCTTGGAGTAAGACTTGTGACTGTTTGTACCAGTCGAAGCGTATTAGCTCCACGCTCTAACCAACTGAGCTAAATTGTCCCGACATTTCAGATGGAGGGAGATGCTCTGAGGTGCAATAATAGACGCTTGTCTCGGTGGCGGACTGTGTTGGATCACTTGTGGGCTCTGTGCTGTACTGTATCACGCGTGCGTACCGAAGACGAGCCGAATCACAATGCCAATCCCAGTTCTAGTTCCAATCTCCCGAGAAAGCAATAGCGAGCAATGGCCAGCCCGACTCTACTGAGCGCGAATGAGAATGCGTACGAACCAAACAAGCAGGTCAATTCAAGTGGTGGGTGGATGGTGGTAATACAGAGTTAAGTAGAGTGGGTTTTCAATATCTTCAAGTATCATTATCGCTTTTTGACTCCCCCTTTGGCTTTCCCTGCCTACGCCCTGCCTTCTCCGTCTTCTAGCCTAGCACGTGCGGCCTGATATTATTGACGATCGCGCCTATTCTCTCCTCATCCTAATCCTCATCCTCATCCGCTTCATCGGCTTCAATCTACTTTCCTCCTTTTCTGGATCGTGTCCTCTTCAGAGGAGTGACTGCCGCCTTTTCCTCCTTCTTCTCGACGACGTCCACAACTGTCTTCTGCTTCTTTGCAGAGGCAGGAACAGAGCTAGGTGTCTTGACGCTCCTTCGCGTGCTCGCCGCGGGCGTAGGGGTAACAGGCATGTGCTGCTTCTCCACCTCCTCTCGTTCCGCTGCATCGAGATCCTCTGCGTCTTGTTCCGCTAGTGCTGCCGCCGACTGTTCTTCGTTAGTGGCTTTGCTCGCTGCTGTCTTGCGACCTGATGATGGCGTCACTTGCACTGCAGCCGCTCCGCCACTAGAATTGCGACTGCTCTTCTTGTTCTTCAGAGGCGTGGTCGCCTTGACAGCTTTCTGAGCTACCTCTGCTTCAACGTCGTTGACACTGACAGTAGAGATCTGCTCATTCGCAGCAGAGGCAGTTGCCTCGCCAGCTCCTTTGCGGGTTTTGCGCGCTGGTGTGGTGTGTGCAGAGCTCACAGGGGCGACCTCTTCCTCCTTCTCCTCTGCCGCAACAACCTTGTCATCGAAGACGTCAGATGCCCGCTTGACGCCGCGACGTCGGCCCTTTGCAGCTGGCTGAGCGGTCATCTTGTCCTCCTCACTGGTCGTCGCTGTCTCTTCCGTGACATGGCTAGGTAGCTGCGACAGTCCTCCCTTCTGCTGTTCTTGCTCAAGACGACTGCCATCCTCGGGTGCGACGACGCTTTCGACGCGCAAGCTGATGCTTTGTCCACTCGACACCATGGCGGCATGCCTGGCCTGAGAGGAGCTGAGCAGAGCAGCCCTACCATTCCCACCGTAGGCAACATCGATGTCATCCAGGTCCATCGTCTCCGGCAGACTAAACAGTGGGTCGCGCAAGTCGGCGGTGGTGGCTTCTGGCGAGAAGGCACTAAGGTGGGAGGGCGAATCGTTGCCGTCCTCGTCATCCTCAGCGTGCAGAGGCGAGCTATCTGTCCTCCTCGACGAACCATCCACTCCTTCGCCTTCATCCTCAGCTCCACTGGGGAATGGAGAGACGTCGCGCAGGTCTTGACGTGTCGAAGCAGGTGAGGCGGCAGGCGATTCTTCCCTTGCTACGATGGATGGCGGGAGGTTGAAGCCAGCGGGAGGGGTGCCGGGGCGGCTCACGCTGCTTGCATGGTGATGCACAGCAGAAAGGAATGGACTGCTGGTCAAGGAAGCCGTGCCTGGTAGGTTCAGGTGGTTCTCACGGCCTGGACCAGCTTTGAGAAGAGCCTGAGTCGGGCTCAGCGGCGGAGAGGTGGTCTCGTCATGTTCGTCAGCTTTGGAGCGCCCTTCGAGACGTGCTTGAGCGCTGTCGTGCAGTAGACGCAAGAGCTGATGCGAAGCTGATTCATCCTCTTCGTCGTCCTCCTCCTTGATGCGTACGACCCGGACTCCGCCACCATGCCCCGTTGCACTGCGCTTGAGGGTAGGGGTAGTCATGCCCTGTTTGCCAATGGGTGAAGTATAGACCTTCGTTTCATCATATGGCAGCGACAGAGTCAGAAGTCCAGCATGAGTCTGCGTCCTTCTCGAAGAAGGAGGGAGTGCATGGGCAAAGACTGCGTCCCGAGAGGACTCGGTAGAACTGCTGTCCACTTCCTTCTTGACAGCCTTCGCATTGTCAGACTTCGAAGAAGCTTTGGTCTTGCTGCCATTATTTTCACTGCTTGAAGTGTCCACCATGGCAGGAGCCACGGCTGAAATCTCTGGATCCGAAGAGCTTCGCACAGAAGCTTTGCCAGAGGAGGCCGCCTCGTGGTGATCAGAAAGAGGATCGCAGGTCGATTGAGGGCTCCGAGGTGTGGTCGCAGGAGTGTCAACTTCTCCCGACTTTCCCATCCAGCTCTCCCCAGAGTCAAAGGCGTCAAAGTCCGCCTCCATCATCTCCCTGTGGAAGTCGTCCTCATCCTCGGCATCTGTGGTCTCTGCGCCAGACACGTCTCCGAGGTCTGCAGTCTCTAGTGAGCTCCTTTGACAGCGGGAGATGCTAGGCAACACTTGACTCGAGATGGAAGGCATCGACTTGGTTCGATGGTGGCCAACTTGTCGTTGTGGTTTGAGAAGCAATTGACGAGACTGTCCTTGTTGTAGCGGCGTGACAGTTGCAGAGATCCCGGACGGGGCCTTGGACTGCGCTGCCCGTTTGCGACCATTTGTAGCGGCAGATGAAGACTTCCTCAGCTCTGAAGAAGCTTTGCCAATGGCTGCATGTCCCGATCGGCTTCGCTGGTAGAAAAGCGGCGGGGCAGCGAGATGGTCCACATCATCAATGTCTCCCTCTTCGTCCACCTCCATGCCATCGTCCCTCGCTGCCCGCATCTTTGCCTCCATGTAATACGGCAAGCCTTCACCTCGAAGCGGAGCAGCCTGCCCTCCGTCGGAGTCATACCCTGCCGTATTCTCGCGTACACTAGGCAGATTCGGCCTCTTCACTAAGGAAGAGCCCGCTGAGTGTCTGACCTTGATACGTAATTTGCCTGGCTCCGACGAAGAAGCTCCTGAGATGGATGGGGAAGTCCTACTCTTTTGAGAGCTGATACCGACGCTGACATCCCGCTTACTGCAGGCGCTGCTGCTGCTGCCTGAGGCGACAGCAGGGGAAGGAGATGGTGCTATGGTGATGGTGGAAGGTGGGCGACCTAGCGTGCTAGGCTTGCGCTTACGCTTGCCAGGACCAGTGGATGAGTCGTCTTGGCTTGCGTTAGCAGCATCTGCTGCTTGGCAATCGTTGGCCTCGACGGGAGAGGTACCTGTGGTCTGGTCGGCTGTTGTGTTGTTTGCTGATGATGCTTTTCTGCTACTATTGTTGGTGTTCTTGCCATCGCTCTTGGCGATGACGTTGGGAGACGCTACCCGAGTTGCCTTCATCTCAGGACGCGAAGACGATGAAGATGAGCGCTGTAATTGAGTGGGTTTGTCGGACGCCTGGGCCGCCATTGCGTTCGCTGATGTCTGAATGGAGGAGGTTGGCGAAGAAGGGAGCGTGGCTGTTGTTGTTGTGGTTGATAATGATGATGATGGGGCCGGGGGCACGGGGGAAGAAGACAGGGACGAGTGCTGTCGCTGCTGCCGGGGTTGCGGTGGCGGTGAGAGCAACCGTTTAGGCGGCCTTCTTACTCTCGATGATCCGGGCCGTCGATCTGCACCGCTTCCGGGGGTAGTGACTGCCGCCGTCGCAGGAGTATCCAAGCCAGGACCCATGACGGGGCTGGCAACAGCAGCAGCAGCTTTCATCCGGGGCGAAGTTTGACAAGGGATGAGCAACAGCGACTTTGCGGGGGGCAAGGCCGCTGGGCGCAATGCGCTAGAGGAGGTGGCACTGTTCGTTGTTCGCCTTCAATGCCAGTTTGTTTTTGTCCTCGGTCGTATCTAGGCGGGGCTTTGCAAAAGTGCTGAGACCAACACGGTCAGGGGGGCCTCAGCGTTGCCAGCCGGCCGGGTGAGGCGGTGACTGGGCCGAAAAGGCACAAGGCACGGGAACACAGCCTTGATTGGGCTGAAGGGGTTGTCTGCCTGCTCGTGCGAATCGCCAGGAACGTGTTACGAGTATGGATGTAAAGGAGCGACTTTAGTCAAAGCGTGGCTGAGCGACGTGGCGGTGAGAAGAAGTGCAAAGGAGCGTGGAAGACGGAGGGGCCGAGAGAGATAGAAAGGGCGGATCACTTTGGATCTGTGGCCACGAGGCTATCTCCTTTTTATGCGCAATGGTCGTGAGAGGGTCGTCAAGAATAGTGGATGTAGAAGAAGGGGAGGATGATGGTAATGATGATTGTAGCCGGGATTGTGGAAGAGGGTGGTGAGGTGGGGGGTGAGGTGCTCGCTCCCCGTCTCTGTCTCTCTCTGGCTCTCTGCCTTGGCTGCTGCTGCTGCTGCTGCTTGCCTGGTCGCTCGCCTGCCTGCCTGCCTGCCTTTGGTCGTGATGGTGCTAAGCGGGCGGCAGGCGCCGGCGCAGGCAGTCGAGCGGTGCTGTAGAGCTTTGGCAAGGTAGCAGCGGCACTGGAGCCGCACCACACCGGCCCGCTGCCGAGGCTGGCTGGCTGGCAGCCAAGCGGGAAGCACACGCGCGAATTTCACGCTCCTGCCCAGACGAGGCGCGCGCGCGAAGAAGCTCAAGCGACAAGAGGCTGCGAAGAAGGGGGGGCAACGCACATGCGCACGCACATCGCAATGGAGGTTCGGGTACGGTAGCCGCCCCCCCAGCACGCACCATCGGACCTCTTCGGCAGAGCAAGGCAAGGCAAGGATGGGCAATGAGCAACTGCACAGTCTCACTCCACACTTCCATATAGTTTATTATTGCAATGTGATTCACTTGGGTCCAGACAGACACATCATGCTGCTGTTCCACCCTCTCCAGTCGATCAATCAATAGCTTCACTATCGTGCAACAAGGCACAGCGCTTTACAACTGACCCTTGCTTCCCAGGTCCTCAAAGGCAATCGTCACCCTCTTGCTCATCGTCTTCTCACCCTCCCTGACCCACACTCGGGGGTCAAACTGCTTCTTGTTGGGCTTGTCAGCGCCCTCGGGGTTACCTACAGTCGACATGAGGTAGTCCTTCTTCTTGAGCACGTAGTCACGGATACCCTCAAGGTAGGCAAACTGAGTGTCGGTGTCCACGTTCATCTTCACCACACCGTACGAGACGGCGTCGGTGATGTCCTTCTTCTCGGATCCACTGCCTCCGTGGAAGACAAAGAAGACGGGCTTGTCGTCGGAGGTCTTCAGCTGCTCCTTGACATAGTTCTGGTGCTTCTGCAGCAGCTCAGGGTGCAGCTTGACGTTTCCAGGCTTGTATACACCGTGCACGTTACCAAAGGCAGCCGCAATGGAGAAGTTGGGGGTGATCTTGGAGAATTGGCTGTAGATGTCCCAGATGTCCTCGGGCTGAGTGTAGAGCGAGTTGTTGTCCACGTCCTCGTTGTTCACACCGTCCTCCTCACCACCGGTGATACCAATCTCCATCTCGAGCCAGATGCCAATCTTGGCCATTCGCTCGAGGTACTTGAGGCAGATCTCGATGTTCTCCTCCTTGGGCTCCTCGGACAAGTCGAGCATGTGCGAAGAGAAGAGGGGCTCACCGAACTGCTTGTAGTGCTCCTCGTCAGCCTCGAGCATACCATCGAACCAAGGGAGGAGCTTCTTAGCGCAGTGGTCAGAGTGGAGAATGACGGGGATGCCGTAGTCCTTGGCGACGGTTCGGACGTGGTAGGCGGCGGCAACGGCTCCCTTGATAGAGGCTTGCTGCTTGTCGTTGGGCAGACCCTTACCGGCGCTGCAGGAAGGTAAGTGGACAAGATCCGTGGGGTTAGAGCCTGCAGGTCTCTCTGCGTAACTTGCACCTCGAGGTACTCACAAGTAAGCGGCACCACCCTGGCTGACCTGGATGATGACAGGGGCCTTGGCGTCCCTTGCGGCCTCGAGAGCAGCGTTAGCAGTAGAGGACGAGCTGTTATTTGCGGAAGAGCAGAGTGAGCGCAGGGGTAAGGGTCAGTACGCCAATACCGAGACAAGCAGCGTCACTAAGCCATGAAGCACTCACGTCACGTTGAAAGCGGGGATGGCAAAGCCGTGCTTCCTGGCGTAGTCGAAGACCTTGTACTGAAGTGGCAGAGAAGCAGAAAGAGGGGGTGTGACAAGTGGTCAGCGGACGTTTCGCTAGCTACTGACTCGAAGCTCCAGACAGCACCAAAGAGGCACACCCAGCTCTCTTTCCATCCTTGGACGATACTCACGACGTCCTTTCCGGCAACAACGCCAGCTGGTGCGATTTCAGTGAGACCTGAGGGTCAAAGAAAAGCAGGCAAGGCAAAGGTGACAAGAGAAGGTCAGACTCGTTCTCCTTCGTCAAGAGCATCCTGTCGTACTCTTTGCAGAGCAAGGGAACAACTTCAGTTGGTGATACATACCCATGATGAGATGAAAGAGTGATCAAGTGGTATGTATGTATGAGGTGATGTTCGTAGTGTTGGTTAGAAACAGAAGATCGATAACTCGGGGTTGATGTGCAATCTCTTTCATGTTCCCTGCCTCGTGACGATGCGCCCAGTGCGCCTGCCTGCGTGCGTGCTGTTGCGCCTCCACACCACTCCTTCTCCTTCCTTGGCTTCTGCGCCGTTCCGCCCGCCCGCCCGTCCGCGACACTGCCTAAGAGGCTTCCCGGGCTGATCCGACAATTCCGTGCGTAGCAGCCCAGTGGCTCTTTGCCACTTTTCCCTCGAGTGGAGTGGAGTCAAGTGCAAGCAAGTGAGCATCAGTGCGGTCAGCATCGATCTTGTTCACACCCAAGGCAAGCGCAGACCGTATAGGTCTCTGATCTGCGATGCTACGGCCCCATATCGATTGAACAAATTTTGTTGAGGCCCTTTTTTTTCTCTCCCTTGACCGCCTGCGCCCCAATCAATGACTGGCAAGGCTCTCGCGCTTCTCAGAATAGCTGCATGAGGGCTTCAATGTCAGTCCGACGGCTTCAGTGATCCACGCCTCCAGAGATCGGGATCGATCGATCGAAAAGTCAGACAATGCAAGAAGTGTGATCAGCGCAAAGGCTTCGGGCACATCTTCGGGCACTAGAATGCAAGCAGAAGATGGCGTGCAGGCATGTTAGTATTATCTGTTTCATATTGTAAGTGGTGAAGAACAAAGACAAATTTGCCAGTCACAAGTAGGCGGGTTATTGTAGAAAGAAACATTGTATCAAGACACAGGAGACGCATCGGCCTTGTAAGCATATGCCTGGGTATGGGGTATCAAACAATATAAGCGGACATCTCCTCCCCGTCACTTCATCCGCTGCTCAAGCGTTCTTTCGCAGCAGCAATCAGCTCCTCCGAAGCCTCCTGGAACGCGTCGCAAATTGTCCCCGGCAAATCTAGATGGTCCTGGTCCCACTCCTCGATGGCGTCGCACGAGACGGCGAGGGAGAAGGCTCCTCCGTACGAGATGGTTCCAATGGCCATCGTCGACTTTCCGGGGGAGGAAGGCGGGAGACAGTGGTACGAGAAGGCTTCGTGCTCTCCAAACCTCACTGGCTTTGCCGGTCCTGGAATGTTCGTAAAGACGCAGTATTGTGTGTATGCCCTCTGAAAGAAGGACCTGGCTACCGGGTAGTTGGGCATCATCATGATGCGTCGCTTGCATACCATGTCGAACATCTTGAAGGTCAATGTGGGCAAGTGTGACTTCTTGATCCTCGTCATTTCCCGATTGCACTGCTCTACAAGCTTCTCGAAGCCGAACTTGTCTGGAGAGTGGAAGCGGAACCAGGCAATAGCACCCGTAGTATAGTTGGCTAGGCTCCAGTCTCCCGGTGGACGTTTACTGACAGGAATGAAGACGGCGACGCGCTTGTCTTTGACCTTCTTGCCCTGCCGTGCCGCTAGATCTTCGGCAGCGAGGCGGAGTGCTCGACTGAGTAGCGCACAAGCAACATCGTTGAGTGTGAGATCAGCCTTCTTGGTGGAGAATGCTTTGCGGATCAGCTTGATGTCGTCCATCTTGATACCGTCGCTATGGCCGTAAAAGCGTCCAGATGGTCGACCATTCTTTGCGAGCTTTCCTCCCATGATGTCCACAGCATGCTTGGCAGCCTTGTCAGAGTATGTAAAGGCAGTGCGTTTACGGAAGTAGAGACCTCGTACGGTATGCCAGGAGTGGCTGACTGTGCCAAGCATCGTCGGCTTCACGCCTCGGCTGCCGACCTTCTTCTGCTCCTCTTCCTTGCCACCCGAGCGCTTCTCTGCGTTCTTCTTGGCCTGAGCACCGCTCATGGCGTTACGGTCGATCTCATTTTGCTGGGCGCCAATGCTTTTGCCCTTCGAAAGGGCTTCTAGCGCAGAGTGATACGATTGGATCATTCCCTGTCCGTCAGAGAAGGCATGATGAATCTTGATCATCAAGCCAGAACGAGCGCCCTCTGAGGTGTCGAGTCCGTGAACAAGTACAGCCTCCCACAGTGGCCTGCTGTAGTCGAAATGCGTCCCCAGGACCTGGCCGCAGAGTTCGAAGAGATCCTCGTCCGTGCCGTTTCCAGGAGCCTTGACGACTTTGATATTGTCCTCGATGTCGAACGTCTCATCCAGACGCCACTTGGCCGGCTTCAGATGACCTCCAGCTGCAATGGTCTTTGAATAGAGCGTTCTGCGCCCAGGGTCAAATTTGACCTCTTGTTGGGGCTGCGTTCCACGGAGAGCTGCTTTGTCCTTCTTCTTGGCTACGGACGGGTTCAGCTCGACGACGTATCGATACTTGGGGTAGGCCTGTGCGAGTTGCTGGAAGAATCGCAGCACAGTATCATAGTCGAGCTCCGTCTTGAACAGATACATGCTGTAACAAGCCGTCTGATAGCCATCATCTTCCATCAGCAAAGCGAGGTTGTCAATACCCGTCAGAGGATACACGCGACCCTTCTGATCGACCGAGGTGGGATGCCCCGATGGCATCGCAGCGAATTCAGCCTTCTCAGGGTCTCGAGTATCCTGCTGTCCAGCGGCGGCCTGAGCTTTGCCTCTACGACCCCAGTTGCGTCGACGATCGTCTCTGCCGCCACTGGCCAGAGCGGCAGTCCCGGCAGCACCAGCGACTCCGGCGGCTCCAGCGAGGGCAGCATCGTGGTCGTGGTCGTGGTCGTGAGTCTGCGCTGCCCTCGCTCTTCTGCTGTGAACGGGGGAGGCAGGAGTCATCTCATTTTCAGACTCTGTACCGGCCCCGCCTTCAGAGACTTGGGTGGCCTCGCGCGCTTTCTTAGGCTTTCTTCTCCTCGAGCCCAGGGCGGCGGAGCCTATGGGTACAGCAGCGAAGTCGTCCGTGTCTTTCTTTGCACGAGAGGAAGACTTCGAGGCGGGAGGCTTCTTTACAGCCTCTCTAGGAGCCTCTCGATCACGTCTAGAGAGGGACTTCTTGGCAGGCGGAACGTCTGCCCGGACGGCAGCACTTCGCCGGGGATTGTCGTCGAAGACATCCCCTTCGAGTTCGTCCTCTTCGTTGAACACATCGCCCTCGGGGTAGTCCTCTTCGTCTTCAGGGTCGACATACTGTCCAGATGTCTGCCTGGACCTCCTTCGCTCAGGAGTAACACCAGCAGCTGCAATGACTCCGGCTCCTCGGCTGTTCCTCCGGCTCTCTCGTCTCCTTTCAGGTGTGATCCCGGAGAGATGTGGCGGGGGCACAGAACGGCTGAGGTCACTTCGACTCCTCACCATGGATGTATCCTCCATCTCTTCGGATCCTACTGGCTCTGTCGTCCTCTCGCGAGGGGCGTTGCTCCTTCGGTGACTTCTTCTGCGATCAAGGGCCTCATCCGGGACCTCTTCCCGCCGGTGGGCCCTCTGGCTCCTCCTGCGATCGCGATCCGGGACCTCGTTCCCTTGACGGCGAGAGTGCCGGTGACTTCTCCTGCGCTCTGGCTCCTCCTCTTCTTCGTCCTCCTGTGGGCGGTAAGGCTGGATGTCGAGGCGATGCAACTTGTCGTCTTGAGGTAGATTGCCCTGGAAATCTGAGCCCCCGTAGCGGCCTGCGCCACCTCTCCGACCATTTTGGCGGGAGGAGCGCTCGTTCTGGGAGGCTCGAGCTTCCTCCTGCGCCTGACGGCGCACGGCAGCCCCTTGCTCAATGGCCGAGAGACGTTTGCCTGACATCGAATTGCGACTGAGCTGATGTGTTGGAGAGCTCGGAAAGGTGCTGCTTGTGCTCGGGAGAGGAGGCTGAGCTGTCTGGGTCGAATAGGAACTTCGAGAAGAGAGACTGGAGACGAACCTCTATGCTGATATGCTGTTATGCTGTGATGCCAGTGATGGTAGCCTCACGAAGGAGCATAACCCGTACTTGCTCCTAATCAGCATCCCCTTCTGCCCTTGACGGACTCCAGGGACATTGATTGTGGTCCGGTGACGTCCCAGGCGGCGTGTAGCCGGGTGCTCGGGTGAGGGCCCTTTCCGCTTTCCGCTTGACGGATGCGGACGGCACAGATTGAGCACGCGAGCGGGCGGGCGGACGGGACGCAGCCGAGGCAGCCCGCCGCCGGCTTTGCTCTCTGCTCTGGGTTGCAGCCAGCCTCACCCACCCACGCCCATCACCCGTGAAAGACGGAGTCGACCCGCTTCATCTCAAGTTTCCGGGTGGAGGAAATCTTTATCCATGCGAGCAATTCGGACTAGAAGCAGGCAGGGGCTTGATGGCAGGACGACATCTATACAGGAATGGATCGAGCCGAGAGCCAAGAAGTGTCAGAAGCAGGAAACGAGAACAAGGACAAGGAGAAGCAAGTCATGACAAATTACGTTGAAAGAGGCTCGGGGAAACAGGCATGACGGAAACCAACAGCTCGGGTCAAGAAAGGTGTGGAAGATGAGGGTCGCAGCTCACACTGACCCGGCGGAGACAGAAGTGTGGCAGCCAAGGGTGCCTAGTGAAGCGGTACTCAGGAGGGCTTGCTACTCCACCCCATTCGCCGTGTACGACCAGGGCAGTGTAGCACGACAAAAGAAGCAGTAGGGGAAAGGAGCGACAAAGAGGGGAGCCAGATGCCAAATAGAGGCAGGCGTCCTCGTCAATCATGTTGACCCATCAAGGGGAGGTCGATGCTGGGGAGAGGGCAGCTGAAGCAAGCTTGACTTGCACTTAGAGGATGACACACTTCGGCTTCTTCCTCACGATGGGCGGTTCCAGTGCTGCCACGATGGACTGAGCAGAGTAGAAAGATAGCGAATAAGAGGGTCAATGTGTGGACTCGTGGCGCCTGCTCCGCAGCTCTGGCTGCCTTTCTTGCTACTGCTGCTCACCTCATCAAAGACGTTCTTCAAGCCCTTCTGCGTCAAAGCTGAGCACTCCACGTACTTGACTGCTCCCAACTCCCTTGCCAAACGCTCTCCAGCTTCTTGAGACACCGGCCTCTGCTTTTGCCTGGACAGCTTTTCGACCACGGCCGAATCGTCCCTGAGATCCACCTGTGTTCCTACAATGAGGCAGGGTACGCCGGGGCAGTGGTGATGCACCTCTGGGAACCACTTCTCCCGCACGTTCTCAAACGAGGCTGGCGAGGTCACGGAGAAACACACGAGGAAGACGTCTGTTTGAGGGTACGACAGCGGTCGCAGACGATCGTAGTCCTCTTGCCCTGTGATGCGGAGGGACGGCGAGAGCTTTCAGTACGGGGTCGCACAGACTCAGGACGCGAGTAGATGACGTACCTGCGGTGTCGAACAGTCCCAGCGTGTAAGGATCCTCCCCAATCATCACCGTCACAGCATAGTTGTCGAACACGGTCGGGACATACTCTGAAAAGAGGAGGGGGAGAAGATTGATCAGGGACTGCCTTCGTCCAGTCGTGCTCTGCTAAGGGGGTCCAAGGCACTCACCCGACGGGAATTTGTTTGTGGTGTAAGAGATCAGAAGGCACGTCTGTCGGCCAGTGTAGACGTCGCGATGGATGGATGTGCGAATGGGTGAGGGTCAGCGACTGGAGTCGTCACGTCGATTAGCCTGGCGAACGGAGCAGGGCGTGTACTAACCTTTCCGACGGCACCATCACCCACGACGACACACTTGATAGTCTGCATGTTGAACGGTCTGAAAGAGGTGTGGAGGGACAGTAGAAAACAGGTTTGTGTGAGCAAGGCGGATTGAGCTGTAGCAACTCTGCCCAATTGGTGTTGGCGCAGTGAGGGGGAGCTGTACCTCATAGCTCAATTGATCCCTTGGACCGCAATTGCCGGGAATTTGGCGCCGACAGCAACCGTCACGTCCTCATCTGCGTGTCGCAGTCAATGTAATGGCTGCCAAGAACATCTTCCTGCCTGATCCTGCGTACGAAGCCCTCCATGTATGCCCCTGGCCATCTGCACGGTCTATTGATATCTCCGGCGACGTCCCTCGGTGGTGTGATGTGAGCTGCGTGAGGCTACTCACCTTTCTTTTGACCGACGTTGATAATTTTCGGAAAGCCCCTGTCTCTTCTAGAATGAGCTAGGTGCTGTTACGAATGCGGCCCGACTGGTTAGCCGCGCTGGTTGATGCTGTGGGTCAGTAGCAGGGTGATCTACTACTTTGCGATGATATTGCAGATCTCTGTGTCTGCAGCGAGATCCGTGGACAGGAGGTAGGGATAGGAGCCGAGCGCTGTGATGTTTCGAGTGGTTTGGATAATCGAGGCTGGGAGTCTGGCCTTGGGGCGGGGAGATTCGATGTGATCTAGAGGAGAGCACGCAATGGACAGATGGTAGATTGAATGCGTGTGCCAAAGATTTGGCAGAGGACGATGAGGTCGGTATTGGGTTCGTGAAGGGGATTTGATGGACACGAACGAGAGCCTCAGGAGGTATGCGCAGAAGAAGGGTTTGAGACGAGGTCGGGAAGATGGGCCAAAGTGAATGGGAGGTGTGTCTGTGTGTCTGTCTACTTTTGTGTGACGCGGGGCAGACGAGGCAGATCTCTTTGTGCTGAGGGGAGGGTGGGTCTGAAGTCTTGAGCCCTCAAGAGGCACTTGATTTGACGAAGAGATGAAGACGACAAGGAGGATGCAGGGAGAGGAGGTGCAGGGTGGGGTAGTGGGAATGGGTAGGTAGGGGGTTGGAGGGCGTAGAGGGGGGCGTTGGTGGTGGTGGTGGTTGCTTGGCCAACTGCCCCTGCCTGGGCCAACGCAGGGCGACGGGGCGGGAGGGGCGGGTGGGCGACTGGCTGACTGTGTGACTGTGTGACTGGCTCAGGCCCAGGCGTGGCCAGCCATAAGCGGGGGCTAAGATCTCCCCCCGTGTGTGCCGCGCGCGGAGCAAAGGGCCGACCAAGTCGCACGCCCAGCACTCTTCCCGGCCCCACGCCCACCCACGCGCACATGGCACTGCCCGGCCCCGACGGGTGGACGGAGGGGGGGCGGCACACAAGGGTGCATCGGTGCAATCAGCCGACGAGGAGCGTGACTGACAAGGCTCTCAGCCGCCAAGCTCCTTCCTCTGTTCACCCTAAGGAGCATACCTACCACAGCAATCACATCACATCAGCCGCGCCAGGTAGATCCCCCCTCACCCCTCGACGCCCACTGAGCACAACTTTAGCGACGGCACCGTCTCTGTTCCTCAGCTGCCTCACAACCCCTTAGCATTGGCAATCAGAGTGAGCTAAGCCGCACGCACCCCCCTACTCCACAAGCGTGAGGGGGTCAAGATAAAGAAACGCACAAGCCTACTCGACAGCATTGGCGACAGCGACCCTTCTCATCGCTTGGCTGGACCCCGCTTCATCTGCCAGCCGCTATTCCACCTTCACCCCCCCCCTCCCTCGCCCCGACTCTCATATTAGAACACTATGGGTCAGGCTGCCACAAAGGAGCATCGCCATGCCCACGATGGCTCCTCGTCTTCCGCTACCTCCCCTTCCTACCCTTCAACCGTAGACGGCGGAGCGCTGGAACCTCAGGGAGTCTATCCACCACCTCACGACTACGATCACGACGTAGTCAAGTCGGCCATCGTACAGCGGAAACTCATGCCCTTTTACAAGGGCCAAGATGATGAAGATGCCTACTCTGGCCAAGTGTTCAATACCGAATGTCCCATTTGCTTCTTGGTGAGTTGAGCAAGCGAAGCTGTCACTGGTATGGCCCCAACGGTACACGGTATAGCGTGCCTCAGAAGCTCTGTCGGGGGGAGCAGCTGCCAGCAGCGCTTCCATAAGGCGCATGTTAGGGGCCCATGCCGCAAGCTACTACATCTACTGACGCAGGCCATACCATTCTTCTCAAACCCACTCAGTACTATCCATCGACGCTGAACCAGACACGCTGCTGCTCGCAACCCATTTGCACCGAGTGCTTCGTGGCGATCAAGAGGGCGGATCCGAACCATACCAACCCACCGTCTTCGCAGCCAGCTGAATGTCCCTTTTGTACGGCAGACAACTTTGGTGTCGTCTTTGCAAAACCAAATTTGTCGCCCGCCGAGGAAGGACATGCCGAAGGCAGCACGAGCACATCGCACGCGAGGAGAAAGAGCTTTGCGCATACCAACCCAGATGTGCTGACTACAGGTGGGTGACCGCTTCTGCTAGACGAGTGACGACAGACTAGCTGACCACACACCACGCTCATTACACAGACATGGTGCGGCCTGATTGGCAGCAGAAGCTCACAAATGCCCAGGCTACCATCCTCAGGCGGGCAAATCGAAGGATCATCATGAGACAGGTCGGAGAGCGGCTCGTTCCCATCGGGGTGTCATCTTCGCGTGTTGGTGCCGAGCTCCCAGAGGGAACAGGACCTGGTGGTGCGATCATCCTCCGCGAGGGTGAGGAATGGGGTCCTTACTCAGGAAGCGACAATGGGCCCAGGAACCGTCGCAGCAGTAGGCGAGGTGGTGCGAGTGGCAGTGGCTTTGCGCAGATAGCGGGACAGGACATGGAAGAGGTAAGTTGCAAACGACGGTACAGATCAACGGCCGACACTTAGCTGACATCATTTCTCACGCTCGAAGATGATGTTGATGGAGGCTATGCGTCTTTCTCTCCTCGAGCACGAAGAACAGCAAAGGCGCCAAGCACAGCAACAGCAAAGCTCAGCCGCTGCGACTAGCATACCTCAAAATACGGCGGCTGCACCTTCCAGCACGGCCGAGCAGCATGCTTCCTCCCCAATCAACCCAAGTAGTGCCAGCCTGGGACGGTCTTCTTCGACTTCTCGTGGCCAGCCGATGGCTCCGGCTTCTCGCAGGGCGAACCGGCTATCGCAAGACATCCGTAATGCGACGCCTTTGAGCGAGGCGACAGGGACAAGCGTTTCTTCACCAGCGAGGAGCGGGTCAACGACTGTCTCTGTCCAAGCAGCACCTCACGCAAGCTCTGCCAGCCCAAGTCAAACAGCCGGACCAGCTCTGGCCACCGCGCCCATCGACTTTGGTCTGCGTGACGATGTCTTGGGAGAGTTGGCTGAGCTGATCGATGAGCCGAATGATGACATGAAGAGACGCATCGAAACAAACAGGGCTGCCAGACAGGCAAGGGAAAGCGAGGATGCAGCGCGTAGGGAAATTTTAGAAAGGCGCGATGAGGTGCCTCCCTCTTCGTCTGCAGCCTCTGCTGGACCATCTCGACACTCAAATGCTGCACCCCCGCCTGCCTCGTCGGCAGCATGGTCAGGAGCAGCCTCGCCCCGAATGCCGAACTCGGCGAACGCGTCACCATTCAGTACGCCTCCCGGATCTCCGTCAACGTCATCGCGGGCTCTCAGTCCCAACAACCCCTTCCGGTCGCGGCTCGCGAGCTCCTCCGGTACGAGCAGTCCGGCCAGATTTGCTGCGACTAATGGACACATACGAGCAATTAGTCATTCGGAAGCTGGTGGAGCTGTCCCCCTCGCTAGTGCAGCTGGTCAGATTCCCTTTGCAACTTCGACGTTCCAAAGTCCTTGGTCAACCAATCAGCAGTCACAGGATGGAACACGTTGAGGTATCGCAAAGCTCGATCTTGTATTCACGGCATTTCTGAAAGATTCACAGACCAGCCGACATCGTCAACGCTCCCAACCGTTTGAACTCCAAGCAATTACGCCCTTTTACAGGCGGAGCAGTGGTCTCTTCACAGACTCCACTTGTACAAAAGTCACGAAACACACGAACAACTGCCTACACTCTCCTACACCCCTTTCGCTCTCTTTCACACGCTGTAACTCCGTACCAGTCTCTTACGTCTACCTATCGCTCATATCCACATTGACATCCATTATCCATGCCTTTGCTGCCTGCTTGATTCGCGACGCTGAGGCCATGCACACGCGACATGCGGAAAGGGGTTGGGTAAGCCACTTGTGGAGGTGGGGAAGCCGAGTTTGAGCTCATGCTTCTCGCAACGTATCACGGCGGTCATTCCTTCCCATCCTCGATTAGAATACATATCTCCGAAGCAGAACTTTACGTCTTGATCGGTATCTTCACTATTCTTGCACCGTATCCGCCTTTGCGGCGCATCCTACCTTCTCTGCGGACCTCTCGAGTCTTTCTCGCATCTCATCTGTCCCTCTCGCAGCCGCCTCCCGTACTTCTGATAGCTCGCACAATGGCAGCTGCGACCAAGTCTAATGGAGCTCTCAAAGCGAACAACACCAAGACGAATGCAGCCAGCACTGCTAGCAATGGTCTCAGAAGAAGTCGAAGATCGACTGGAGGGGCAGTCAAAGTGGAGCAGGAGGAGGAGCAGGACGAAGAGGGGACCGACGCTGCTCGATCACCTGCGAAGAAAGTCAAGATCGAGGAAAACTCTGATGTGAAGACCCCCACGAAGAAGAAGACTACACCGACAAAAGCGAAGGGAGGAGCCAAGAAGAACGTCAAGAAGGAGGAGCAGGAACAGGACGCGAAGGACGTCAAACCTTCGCCAGGTAAGACGCTCGCGGAGCGCAAGCTTAGCCAGCATCGTTCCTCTGCGAACAACACTCCCTTTCCCCGCTGGCCTCTACCCACACACGAAGAAGCAGAGAAGGTCGCTTGGATTCTTGGGCGAGCCCATGGCTACCGTCCTACTTCTGAAGGCGGGCGCGGCCTGCCGCGCTTCACTCCCCCCGCAGAGGAGAAGGAGCAGTTTGGCGGCTGTGGAGACGTCAAGGATGTCATTGAAGCCACTGTCAGGACCATCTTGAGCTGCAACACCAGCGGAAGGAACAGTACGGCTGCACATCAGAGTCTTGTGCAGAGGTTTGGTGTGAGGAATTGGGAGGCGATTCTGGAGGCGCCGCAGAAGGAAGTGGAGGAGGCGATTCGATGCGGTGGGCTGGCGGTGAACAAGAGCAAGAATATTCAGGCAGTGAGTGAGACAGCAGATGGAGGGTCAAGACTTGCCTTAGCAGCTACTGATGCTCGTGATATCCTATTCTCTTCTCACAGCTGTTGCGGGATACAAAGGAGCGATATGGCAGCCTGTCACTCCAGCATCTCCACGACCTGCCGACCCCAGAAGTCCAAGAGATTCTCTTGTCGTTCTCTGGAGTAGGACCGAAGGTCCAGTCTTGTGTACAAGGTACGTTTCTTGGATTGTTGCTTCACTTCGTATGTGATCAAAGACTAACCTCGTTCTGTGTGCCCCTCTCTCTCGCGCAGCCTTTTGCCTTGGCCGCGCCTCCTTCGCCGTCGACACACACGTTCAGCGCCTCTCTATCGCGCTCGGCTGGGTTCCTGCCAAGTCATCTCGAGAGCAGACGTACTATCATTTGAACCAGCGGGTGCAAGACGAGCTCATGTACCCCCTTCATGTCCTTCTGATCAAGCACGGCAAAGTCTGCAGCAATTGCAAGGCCAAAGGTGGTCGATTGGGAAAAGACGCAAAGTGGGAGAGCGATGAAAGTGATGCTGATGGCGCGAAGGAGGAAGAAGATGAGAAGAAGGTCGATGCGAAAGCGAGGGGGTGCCCGCTCAAGGAGGCTGGACTACTTGGTCGGAGAAACCTAAAGCTGCTGCCCGAGGAAGGAGAGACAGAGGAGGCAGCTGTGAAGAAGGAAGAGAAGGCCTAGTCTTGGTGTCCTTGTATTGTAGTAGATCCATATCGAAGACGTCTGCCGAATACCGTCCAAGCCAGCCGTACGAGGCTGTTCTTGTCCCCGCATCCTCCACCGTGCACGTCCCTCCTTGCGTGAGACATTTGCGGAAAGGAGAGCTCATGACCATCTCGTTGCTCCCTACTTAGCCATATTTTGCATCCTCTTCAGAGCTGTCCGGTATCCTTTCTCCTCAATCAGATCTCCTTTGTATAGCCAGTCTCATCATCGTCACTCGTCACTCATCTGCTCCTCAGTCTGTCATCATGGCGCCTCCTTCCTCACGTACATCGCTCACCGTCTTCGGAGCTACGGGGTTCACCGCCCGCTTCATCATCCAAACCATCGTCGAGCAGGCACCGTCCATCCTGCGTGAGGACCCAAACTTCACATGGTCGATCGCTGGGAGGAAGAAGGAAAGTCTAGACAAGATCGTAGCTGGACTTCAGGGAAAGGTGTCTTCGTCATTCCTACCCAAGGCGGTAGTGGCCGATGTCAAGGATCAGATTAGCCTACAGAGGATGGCCGAGGGAACGCAGTGTGAGTATGGCAGAGACGATGCTCCCTCCAGACGTTGCGCTGACCTACTGACTACACTGCAGTGGTGATGAACTGCGTTGGCCCTTACGCCTTTCTTGGAGAGCCTGTCATCAAGGCGGTTCTCAGCGCCAGTGAATCTTTGCGGTCGTCGGACGAGGCGCCGACGGACTACATTGATCTATGCGGAGAGCCAGCTTGGGTGAGGCAGAACATAAGTGTTTGATTGCTAGATATGAGGTGCTCCTTCTGACAGCCTCTGACATTACCCACAGATCGAGGAGATGGTGCTGCGCTACCAGGAGCGAGCATCTCGGCTGGGATGCTCCATCATTCATGCTGCTGCCTTCGACTCGGTCCCCTCTGACCTTGGTCTGCTTTACCTGAAGCAGCAACTGATTCGCAAGGGTGCTACTCCTACTAGCGCTGAGGTGTTCGTCAGACTCAGGGCCGCTCCACAGGCCGGCATGGGCATTCACTACGCTACCTATGAAGCTGCAGTCAATGGCTTTTCCACGCGTAAGCAGCTCGGAGCTGTGAGGAAGCAGCTGTACAGCAAGCTGCCAAAGGTCAAGCCGAGTCCCGTCGAGCAGGGACTTGGTAGTGGTCTGCCCTCCCGGAAGGGTAGTCTAGGAGGCATGATCAATTATGTCGAGGAGCAAGGTGTCTACGTGATACCGTTCTTCTTTGCCGACCCCTCCATTGTGCGTCTGGGGCAGAGCCTTGACGCTCACCACTCCAACGGCGTTCCTCCAGTGCAATTTGCATTCTGGATTGCTATCCCAAGCCTACCCATGCTCCTTCTGACAATCACTGCGCTAACTTTATTCGGTCTGATGGCCAGCTTCTCGCTCGGTAAGTCTCTCTTGTTGAAGTACCCAAGGGTGTTCAGCGCTGGCACGGTCAGTCACGAGGGCCCCTCGCAGGCGCAACTGGACGGATCAAGCTTCACAACCACTCTCATCGGCAGAGGTTACTCCGAGAACGCTGTCAAGGACAAGGCCAGCGGGCCCGACGTCAAGTCCATCGTGCGCGTCTCCGGCCCCGAAGTAGGTTATGTCGCTACACCGATCATCTTCGTGGGCGTTGCCAGAACTATTCTTCGAGAGAGAGAACGCGTGCTCAATGGAACACTCACTCCGGCCACGGCGCTCGGACAGACGGGGTTAGTGGACAAATTGAATGCAGAGGGCAAGGTCAGTTTCTCCGTTGTAGAGTAAGGCCGCTTGGTAGTGTCCTTCTGCACTCCTGCAGCGCACTCATGTACCCGATCGAAGGGCGGCCATATCTATCTCCGTCGCAATCTCCACTTCGCGCCCGATGTGTGAACCCTACCCGCTGAATTGTGATGACTCAGAATTCGAAGTCTGGCTGTTGATGAATGGCGTAGAGCTCATAGAGCCATGATCTACGCAGTGGATGGCTCCCACCTTCGTCCTACTGTGACTCACACAAAAGTCGAGGCGAGACGGTACCAGTAGTGTATACCGTCAGGGATGACATCGCCTTACCTGTAAGCCGCATGACTCGCCTGACTCACTCAGGGCTTGCCGCGACATCTGCACCCTCATTTCTTAGGACCGGAGATTTTTGAAAGATGGGCGATGGGCAGAATTTGCACGTCATTCTGGCATGCATGGTCATCGGCTTCACGGGGCCGCCCAGCTCAGCTCAGGGGGGCGAGCAGCCGTGAACCAGAGCCCGGGTTGCAATTTCGCCTTGCCCCAGGAGGCGTCGTCATCAGGGGCAAGGCAGCAGCCAATTCAGGGTCGCGCATGCGGAAAGAGAGAGCCGGCGATTTGGATTTCTAAACCCCGTAACAGCAGGCGACGATCACCTGCCCTCGGCCTGCCTCGGGAGGTCTTCCTCCGAGGGCCGACGGCGGACGTAAGACGTCGTTTCGCAGGTATCTGGGGAGGCAGCTCCACTCTGTCCAGCCCAGGTAACTTGTGAATGTGTGTGAGGTTCCTCGACTTTGTACACCTCTTTGATCTCTACCATTCATAACTCCAGGCATCCAGGTCCTCTTCCTTGCCATCTCCTCCAGATTTCAGAGTCACTGGGTGGACTCAGCATCCAGTCGCAGTCGCAGTCTGCCATCTTGACTGCTGACAATCAATACCTACCCTCTTATCCACTAGCGTTCATACATACATAGACCCTACGCGTTCAGCTCCAATGTCTTCTTCACAAACCGAGTCCAATGGCGAGGGGCTCGGGGCTGCCCCACCCTCGGCCGCACCATCTGACCAGCGAGGTCAAACCACGAAAGCCGAAGCAGAAAAAGTGTCTGGCAGAGAGGAAGTTCATCCTTCAGGTACTGCCAAGCACTCCTCAGATGTAGATGCAGAGAAGGCAGCCGCTCGCGAGCACTACCAGCCTCAGCTCACTGGGGGTCAGCCGCTCGAGAAGAAGATCAGCACAGGGACCTGGGGTGAGACTCAGACGGGTGAACCTGTGGATCCCATCAGTGCCGCAAGAGCTCTGGATGACTACCGACTGGCCCGGAGTGTAAGCAATCAAAGCCAGCCACGTCATCGGCCAAGGCAGCAAAGCCAGTCGCGGAGGCAGATGACCGAGATTGGACGAGCCGACGATATTGAGGAGCAAGCTGGACAGCAAGAAGGGGATGGCAACGATGACGGATTCGATCTCGCAGATTGGATGCTCAGTCGTAAAGCGGCTGTTGAAGAGAAGGGTATCCCCTACCACAAGCCTCTAGGCATGTCCTGGCGTAACGTCAAGGTCGTCTCACCTGGAGGTGCTGGTGCTCGTCTCTTTGTGAAGACTTTGCCTCAGGCCATCGTGAACACCGCAACCAAAGATCCTCTCAACATCCTCGCTAAGTTCATCCCAATTCTGGGTCGGGCAACCGGCACAAAGCCGACCCCAGCGTCGTTGATCCAAGGTCACGACGGTGTTCTCAAGTCTGGAGAAATGCTCCTCGTCCTTGGTCGACCTGGCTCTGGCTGCTCTACCACCCTTCGAGCGCTGACGTCGAGGTCGCACAACAACTTGCAAGTGGAGGGGGATTTGACATACGGTGGTTTCTCACCTGACGAAATCACTCGCAAGTACCGTGGAGAGGCCGTCTTCGTCGACGAAGATGACATCCACTTCCCTACCATGACTGTTGAGCAGACCCTGAAGTTTGCGCTGCAATGCAAAGTTCCGGCTGGAAAGGCGCGCATTGCAGGACAATCTCGCAACGACTTCATCGACGATGCCGTTGACGTACTGCTGAAGATGTTTGCAATGACTCACGTCCGCAAGACTGTCGTCGGTGATGCAGCCGTCCGCGGTGTATCTGGTGGTGAGAGGAAGCGAGTCACTTTGCAAGAAGCTCTCATCACTCGCGGATCTATCATTGCCTGGGACAACAGCACGCGAGGTCTCGACGCTTCTACCGCCCTCGACTACGCTCGTTCGCTACGTATCGTCACTGACATTGGCCGCCGAACGACCATTGCCACACTGTATCAAGTGTCGGAGTCCATCTTTGACCTCTTCGATCGCATCTCCGTCATCGACGAGGGTCGCTGCATCTACTACGGACCACGCGACAAGGCGCGACAGTACTTCCACGATCTAGGCTACTACTCGCCAGCTCGTCAAACCACTGCTGACTTTGTTACTGCTGTCACGGATCCCATTCAGGTGCAGCACCGCGATGACTTCAAGGGACCCATTCCACGCACCTCCGAGGAGCGTGAAAAGGCCTGGAAGGAAAGCGATCTCTACCGCCAACTGATCTCTGAAGTCGACGAGTACGAGACGGCCGTCAAGAACGACGAGCTACGCGAGGCTGAAAACGTCAAGCATCTTGTACGAGGGGAGAAGAACAAAGGTGTTCACAAGGGCTCTAGCTTCACCGTCAGCTACTGGACGCAAGTGAAGGCTTGTATCTATCGTGACTTGCTTGTCAAGTGGGGCGCACGAGGCGATCTCTACATCAAGCTCTTCACCATCATCTCCGTTTCTCTCATGATCTCGTCTCTCTTCTACGGCCAAGCACAAGACTCTTCCGGAATCTTCACTCGCGGTGGTATCATCCTCTTCGCCTGTCTGCTCAACGGATGGCTGCAGCTCAGTGAGACCTACGAGGCCGTTGCCGGTCGACCGATGCTTGCTCGACACCAGACATTTGCCTTCTACCGCCCTTCGGCAGTCTGCATGTCGAGAGCCATCGTCGACATCCCCTTCCTGATCGTCCAGTGTATCCTCAGCTCAGTCATCCTCTACTTCCTCAGTGGTCTGAGAACCAACGCTGGAGCTTTCTTCATCTTCCTGGTATACACTTTCCTCTGCGCGTACAACCTCACGGCGCTATACCGAGCTGTCGCTGTCTTCAGCCCCGGGTTCAACGAAGCTATTCGTTTCTCGGTCCTGGCTTTAAACATCATCATCGTCTTTGTCGGATATGTCATTCGACGACCACAGATGAACTGGATGATCTGGCTCAACTACGTCAATGGTATCTCGTATGCCTTCGAAGGTATGCTGGCAAACGAGCTCAAGTATCCTATCCAGTGTGTTGCAAGCTCCATTGTGCCTTTTGGAGCAGCTCAAGACACTGCGTACCAGACGTGTGCTCTGACCGGTAGTGTACCCGGGTCCATCATCGTTCAACCCCAGGACTACCTGCGAGTCACCTTCAACTACAGTCAGTCAGCTGTAGGGCCCAACATCGGTGTCCTCATCGCCTTTAGTGCTCTGTACCTGATCGTAACGATCGTCGCCAGTGAAATCATTCCGCTCGGCGGGGGGTCAGGAGGAGTGACCATTTTCGCCAAGACCAAGGCCGCCAAGCAGCAGATGAAGGCAGTAGAGCCTCCAGTAGCCGACGACACCGAGGCAGCTGCCGGTGCTGGTGCTGGTGCTGCCTCTGGCTCTCAGTCTGGAAGCTCTTCCGATGCTACTCCCGTCGAATCGCACGACGGGGGTCGAGAAGGTCTGTCTGGTGGCGATGCAGTCGACAAGAAGGTCACTCGAGAGCATCCTGACCGAGCCATCTTCACCTGGTCCGACCTGAACCTTGAGCTGCCTGGCGGTCGTAAGCTGCTTCAGCATGTCGACGGTTGGGTCCGACCTGGTCAGATGACTGCATTGATGGGTGCTTCGGGAGCTGGAAAGACGACACTCATGACCGCTCTGAGTCAACGTGGAGCGGCAGGTGTCGTCACTGGAGACATTCTGGTGGATGGCAAGGCCCTTGGACCTGGATTCCAGAAGTCTACTGGTCTCGTTCTGCAGGCCGATGTTCATTTGGCCACGCAGACAGTTCGTGAAGCTGTGGAGTTCTCTGCCATTCTTCGTCAGCCAGCTGATGTCCCCCATGAAGAGAAGCTCAAGGATGCTCAGCGCGTCATTGAGCTGCTAGAGCTCGAGGACCTCGCTGATGCTCTCATCGGACACCCTGGTGCTGGTCTCGGTATTGAAAGGAGGAAGCGAGTCACGATTGCCGTAGAGTTGGCCGCCAAGCCAGATCTGCTTTTGTTCCTCGACGAACCCACCTCAGGTCTTGACTCTGCTGGAGCTGCTTCCATCTGCCGACTGCTGCGACGTCTTGCACAGGATGGACAGGCCATTCTCTGCACCATCCACCAGCCGTCTGCTCTGCTCTTTGAGTCTTTCGACAATGTCTTGCTTCTGCAGCCAGGAGGTCGCACCTCGTACTTTGGTCAAATCGGCCAGCATCACGGCAAGGGTAGTGACCGTATCCGCGAGTACTTTGAGGCCAACGGAGCCGAGCCCTGTGACCCTCAGGCCAACGTGGCCGAGTATATCCTCGAAGTGGTCAGTGGTGGCAAGTCACACGGCAAAGACTGGGGAGCCAAGTGGCTTGAATCCCAGGAATGCAAGAATACTCGCGAGGAGATCAAGTCGATTGTCGAGGAGCGATCACAGCTGCCCGCTTCGGACGACCCTCGAGCCAAGCGCGAATTTGCCGCTACGCCCATGGTTCAGCTGAAGCAGGTGACCATGCGACAGTACAGGGACATGTGGCGCGACCCCTCGTTCCCCTACGCTATCCTCTTCAGCAACTTTGTCACTGGTATCATTGCCGGTGGAGCCTTTGCCAAGCTCGGCCTCTCCCCCACGGACTACCAGAATCGCGTCTTCATTGCCTTTTTGATCATCCTCAACTTCCCAGCCATTGTCAACGGTATCATTGCCAAGTTCTTCGAGCTCCGCATGCTCTTCGAGGTTCGAGAAAATGCTTCCAAGATCTACCCATGGTGGGCTATGATGGCGTCTTTCATCCTCACCACGATGCCCATTGCCTTTGTCGCCTCGGTCATCTACTTCCTTCCATCCTACTACCTACCATTCTACGCCGAGCCGAGCGCCAAGGCTGGTTACTTCTACCTGATGGTCCTCCTCTTCAACGCCTTTGGAATCGAATTCTCCCTGATGCTTGCAGCCTCTTCACCCACACCCATCACTGCTGCCAATTTGCTCCCCTTTATCCTGCCCATCCTGGCCATTGTCAATGGTGTCATTGTACCCCACTCGATGATGCCCAACCCATGGAGGGACTTTGTCTACTGGGTCAACCCCGTAACCCACTACCTCCGAGGTCAAATGGCCACCATCCTCCACGCCACGCCCGTCGTGTGCAACGAGGAAGACCTGTACCGTTTCGACCCTCCTCCAGGACAAACCTGCGACGCCTATGCGGGCGCTTGGGCTACAGGTGCTGGAGGTTACCTGGTGAATGGCGCAGGTACCGCAGGGTGTGGATTCTGCCAGTACACCATTGGTGATCAATTTGCAGAAACGGTCAATGCGCCTTATTCTTTCCGATGGCAGAGCATGGGAATCTTCCTAGGATTCGTCATCTTCAACGTTTGGGCCTCCTTTGCCCTCTATTGGCTCTTCCGTGTACGAGGATTTGGGCTTAGCTTTGCGCCTGTCAAGAAGTTGTTCAAGCGAAAGTAGACGCAATGGAGGAGGAACAATTCCCGTCTTGGCCTGATGCCGCCATGGCACTTCAGTCGCCCCCCCTCTCCCTCTTTTATCATTCCATATATAGATGTCCCTTCGCCTCTTTTTTCATATCTGAACCCTCATGTGTATAGATAAGACTTTGAATCCGTTTTCTTCTTCGAGTCGCTAAAAGAAAACAAAGAATCACACATCGCCCCACGGTCTGCATCCTTCGACGCTTGCGTGATAAATGTTGTAGGTACGCACACGCTTGCAAAGGAAGCGTGGGCAGAGGCGCTGGACGACTTGAGAATCGAGATTGACAAAGCGATGATTGATAACGCAGATATAGATACAAGTACACTGGACTCTTTTCCCTCTGAACCTTTCTGCCGTCTACTCCTGCCCGTAGCTCCAAACCATCATGTTCCTCACCTGCAGAAAACCAACGTTCAAGACCGGATGCGTGGGGAGGAGCTCATTGCTATCCTCACCTACGACGATCTTCTGCCTTCCGGGAGCGAGATTGTACCCTAGCGTGGAGGAGAAGATTCTGCGACGGAGCTCCTCCTGCTCGGCCGCGGCACTGCCTGCTGCTGCTGCTGCTACGCCAACGTGCTCGCCCTCAGTCTGAGCTGTGCTCGCTGATGGTCCCGAACCAGACTTCCAGCCAGTATAGCAGAAATCTCTCGTCTCGGCGCACGGCCTAACGACGTGCTGCGCAGCGCTCAGCCCCGCGAGATTGTAGCAGGTATGGTATGCATCGGCTTTCTTGCCCGGCTTGTCCCTCAGTCCACCCGAAAGGGCAGCAGTGCCGTCTGGTGTGAGATTCTGGGCGACGAGGAGAATGTAGAGCTGCAAGGCCGGACGAGACCAGAGGTCGTCTGCGCCTTCGCTATCTTGTGGGGACTCGAGGGAGCGTAGGGCTTCTAGTACGCCCCACATGCCTGCGCCAGAGAACCAGGAGTAGCAGCCGTCTACGAGCTTATTGATTCGGCCTTTGAACCCGCCACCTTGAGATGGAAAGGGGCATTGTAGGGACAGAGTCCAGCGTGTCAGAGTCGAAAGGTTCATTTTGGCCTCAGAAGCTCGCTCATTGTCTAGAGCTATAGGCGCCGGCGCGGCCGTCTTGCCTCTGGAGTACAATGCAGGGTCAAGCAGCTTTAGACCGAGGTAGGCTGCTGTAGCACAAAAAGCATATCCACCATGTGCCTCCCCCAGAGCTGGACGAGGAGCAGCCGAGTTGAAGAGTAGCTGAGGTGTGTAGCTTGGGAATGAAGTCGAGGCTAAGCCGCCTTCGTACGATTGACAGCTGATGGGGCGGTAATAAGGGAGGATAGAGGTGAGTAGACGAGACAGCGAGCCTTGCAATCTGCTTGGAGCAAAATCGCTCCCTCTCACCTCGTCAAAAAGCCTGACATTCCTCTGAAGAGTTCCTGCGTGCCTATACCCAGCAATGTGGAGATGCACCAGACGCAGTAGCTCGCCCTTACGTCGACTTCCCCTCCCTCGTGAACAGTGAAGCTGCCATCGGGCTGTTTGAGCCTCATCATCCACTGGTACATCTTGACACGGTCAATGTCATCCCATCCTCCTTTGCCCAGGGACTCCATGGTGGCTTTCCGAGTCTTGATCTGTGCAAAGTCCTCGGCCGTGGGGCAGGGTCCAGGTGCTCCTGCAATGGCTAGGGCATTGATGGCAGCATAAGTTCCCATGAGGTGGGGCATCTGACCTGGTCCTCCACCGAATCCACCCAGCCTAGTATTTTGACAAGAAAGGAGCGTAGAAACTGCTCTTGCCCTGGTGACATCGTCGATGGCGTGACCCAGGAGGGTGAAGGAGTGAAGAGACCAGTAGAGGAGCCAGGGTCTAGTACCGTCGAAGCCGACGTAGGCTGCAGGGAGTGGCTTGGCGAGGAGCTTGGAGAGAAAGGAGACGTGGGAGCCGCGATGTAGCTCGATGGGAGGCGGTGGCTGGTCAGGCTGTGGATGGAGAAAGGGCTCGAGTACACTTGCGATGTCGATCTCCACTGATGATTCCTCGCTGGATGTGGGTGTGGGCTGGGTGTCATCTTGGAGTGGGCGAATGGGGAGGTGGAGGAGCTCATCCTGCGTGAGCATGGTAAGATGAGATGAGATGGTGGTGAGGATGGAGTGGAAGGAGGGGAAGAAGAATGACTACATGAGAAGATCTTTACAATGAGGAACAGCGACGATGTGTGCCTTTGGCTGCCTTTTGTCTCTTGTTCCCTTTGTACTCTGCCCTCGTTCCCCGCTGCTTCCGATTGGCGCACGTCCCACTCTTGCCGCGGATCCCTCGCAGCTCATCTCCGCTGACCAGAGGCGAGCATAGACTAGCAGCTACTCCTCCTACCCATCCAGCCCCCAGCCTGCCACCGAACATGCCGCCGCGAGCATCGACGTCGGCTGCGGCCTTGGATCACTCCGATGACGACTTCATCGTGGCAGACGATGCTGACGACTCTGGAGATGACTTTATGGACTCCCCGCCCCCTTCGGGAAACGCTCGCAACTTTGCCGCCTCTTCTTCCCGAGCAAGAGCAGCCGCAGGCAAGGGAGCTGCTGGCAAAGGAGCTTCTGCTTCGGCCGGAGTAGCCCGCAAGTCAGCCTTGGCCGCCAAAGGATCGAAGGACGCATCGCGGTCGTATGCCTGGGAGCAGACCTTTCAACGCTCTTGGGACGTGGTCAATGAAGACGAGAGCGGATCATTGGAAGCTTCCGTCAAGCACCTCCTCGCAGCGGGCAAGCGGCGGAGAGCTGCAAAGGAGGAGAGGAGAGTGAGGAGAGGGATCATCAGGCATCTAGTGTTGGTACTTGATGACAGCGAGAATATGAATGAAAAGGATGGTGGAAGAGGAACAAGGTAAGTCTTGCTCAGCCGATGCAGCGAGGCGAGCTGCAGTCTGAACCGCTCCCATCCTTGCACCTCTAGACTCGACATTCTCTTGCCCATTGCACGGCGCTTCGTCAATGAATACTTTGAGCAGAATCCCATCGGACAACTGGCAATCCTACTCATGCGAGACGGCATTACAGATCGTCTTGTTCCCATGGGCGGCAACACCTCGGATCACCTAGCTGCACTGTCGAACAAGCGCCGCCTGGAGCCTCGTGGAGACCCTTCCTTGCAAAATGCCCTAGAGATGGCCAAGAGCACTCTCGCTCATCTCCCTACCACCTCCTCGAGGGAAATCTTGCTTCTTTCCGGATCCCTCACCTCGTGCGATCCGGGCAATATCCACCAGACCATTGCTAGCCTCAAGGCCTCCCGTATCCGCGTCGACCTCATCCACCTCACTGCCGAGATGAAGATCATGAGGGACATAGCTCGAGAGACGGGTGGTACATTTGGAGTAGCCCTGGACGATCATCATCTCGAGGAGCTAGTGCGGGAAGGTATTGCTCCGCGTGAGATCATCAAGAAGGAGGAAGCAGCACCTCGTGTGCGGCGAGTTGGCGACCAAGAGTCAGACGACGACGACGAGGCAGGTGCCGAGCTGATGCAAATGGGCTTCCCACTACGTTTGCCCACGCACGCGCCTCCTTCTCTATGCGCCTGCCACTCCCGTCTTTTCCCACCCTCCTCCTCCTCTGCAACTAGCAGCCTCTCCGGCTCTAGTCGACCTTCGAACAAGCACTCTGGAGCGGGTAGTGGTTTCCTTTGTCCCAGGTGCAACTCGAAGATATGCGATGTACCGACAGACTGCCCTACTTGTGGACTGACGGTGGTGATGAGTACGCACTTGGCGAGGAGCTACCGACATCTCTTTCCTGTAAAACCATTCAGGGGCGTCTCTTGGGAAAGGTGAGAACGAGCGCAACGCAGCGCAACGCGGCAGTAGCCAGAGCGAATCTAGGAGAGCCACTAACACCACCCTCTCTCACTTTCTCTCCACCTCCACTTTCACCTCTTTGCCCTCACCAGTCTCTCCTCACAAGGTAATTCAAGACCCTCCTGTACAGGCTGCGATGAGCTCTTCCCACCCCTCCCAGCTGACTTTCCTCGTCACTCGGCCACAACGAATGGCAATGGGACAGTCCACGTCAATGGGAACAGCACCGCGAGCGGGAGCGCTAGCGCGGGTGGTGCGAATGGTACAAATGGCGCCACCGAGGGAGTGACAGGAGGTGGACTTTCTCAATCGGGACGGTACGAGTGTCCCAAGTGCCACAAGCACTTTTGCTTGGAGTGCGATAGCTATGTCCATGGGGAGCTCTTCGTCTGTCCTGGTTGCGGTTGACAAGGTGTAAGCGAAGCGGATTATGAGGGGCTGTGGGGAGGTGAGGAGGCGCGAGACTTGCTGTACTATATTGTGACATGACGCAACGCAGTGCAAGGAGAATTGTGTTGGAATGGAATGGAATGGAATGGATTTACTATAAGTGTTACAAATACATGTTTGGCCAACGTCGTTTCTCCACCGCTACCGTTCCGCTTGGCCTTGATTCGTCTTCATCTCCTCTCCTGATTGCGCCCCACCTCCTCCTCCTCCTGCCTCTGCTCCTCCTTCTGCAGTGCCATTCGCAGCTGCAAGCGCAGGCGCACTCGTCACTTTCCTCCTCCCCTTGAGCAACTCCCTAACCGTTCCCCTCGCATACTCTCTCCCAGCACCATACTGTGTGGGTTTACTGCTAGCATATCTCATCTGCCCACCAACCCCCGCACCAGCCATAATCCTTTTAGCTCTCCACTCTTCTTCGAATCCTACAATGACTTCTGCATCTTCTAAAAGATCAAAGAGATCTTGAGATGGAGGGAGACGATAGCGTTCCTTGTCGAGTAGACGAAGAGAACGGTAGGCGGATTTGTCCCAGTGTTGACCATTCAGGCCGGGAGTGATGTGGATGGTGATCGTCGAGTCACGGAAGTTGCCGTGGCTGTTACTGCCGGAATGTGAAGCCGAGGTCGAGGACTGGAGGCCTGAGGGACGACTGATGCCGAGTGGACGAGGCAGGGAAGATCCGCTACTTCCAGTTGTGCCTTGTATGCCTCCTGAAGGCGTGGCACGAGTCGAGTTCTGGTCTTTTGCCTTCTCCCCTTGATTCTCAGTGCCAACCCTCTGTTCCTCCTTGCCCTTGATCGCAGCTGCTGGCTGTGCTGGCTTGGGCGGCTGTGCAGGTGCAGCAGGCTTGGATGAAGAGCCGACGAGACTGTCCCACATGCTCAGGCTCGCCTTTGGCTTATTGAGTTGGGGCGGTCTCTTTTGCACGTTGGCACCAGCAGGTTGACCAGCAGCGGAAGGACGAATTCCGGCTGGCGAGGAAGTGGTAGAGGTCGATGTAGCGGCTGCGCTTGCTCGGATCGTAGAGGTGACCGTCTTTGGCTCTACCTTTACTGATCCCTTGCGGGCGATGGCTGCCTTGGATGCAGCAGTGCCAGCGGCGCCAGCACTAGCGTCTCCTTTCTTTGGAGGAGGACGGGCAATCGCAGTCGAAGGCTCTCCAGCCTTGCCCTTCTTCGCCGCCTTACCTGCCACTTTAGCTCCTCCTTGCTTCTTCTGGCCCTTGACCGGCGCAAAGTCTTCGTCTCCATCAACGAGCCCAGCCGCTTTTTCCGCGTAATCTTCACCACCGTTAGCACTCTCTTCGGACCCAACGTCAGACATGACATCGTCCGAATCATCCCCTTGCCCAATGAAGTCCTCGTCACTGTCCGTAGCTCTCTCCGGCTGTGAAAGGGTCCGCTTCTTGAACTTCTTCTTCGACGAATCTCTCCGTGATGCATCAGAAGATGCTTGGTTCCGCTTGCGCTTCAAGATGATGGAGGTTCGCGAAGCACTTGTGCTGGCAGGCTCCGCTTCCTCTTCCTCTTCGTCATCATCAGCAATGGCTGCCCCACCTCCCCGTCTCTTCCTCGGCTTCACGACATTCCCACCCTCTTCATCTTCAGAATCGGCCAGGTCCTTGAGCTGAGCGCGGAAGTCACTCGATGGAGGATGAGATGCGTCGGAAGAAGCAGGGGGAAGAGGTTGTGCTTCCCCTATAGGAGGAGAGGCAGACGAGGCGCCAGGGGTGTCGTTCTTGCCCTTACCCTTGCGGGTGAGCTTGACAGTAAGCTTCTTCTGAGATCGTGGTGCGGGAGGATCCTCTGACGCTGCAGCCGGGGTGCTTGAGACCTCGCCCTTTGACCCTGCTCCGCGCTTTGCCTTGGGCTGAGGCGTATCTTGAGCTTCAGATCCTCTTTTAGCCCTTGCACCACGTTGGCTGCTCCTAGATGAAGGCGCTGCCTTTTGCATAGAGAGTTCTACTGGCTGGGTGTCTGCATCTCTTCTGCCGGGCGTACTGGGCCTGCCAGGGGTTTGAGGAGGTGTAGGTGGTGCCGAGGAAAGGCCAGAGCTATCCGACGAAGCAGGGGAGGAAGGCGCCATGCCGAGGTAGTGGGGGTTCAGGCGCAACCCGTGGCAGCCAGACCAGCTGTTGAGAGGGTGACAGTATCGAGACGAGGTGCGACGACGAGGACAAAGGCGAAAGGACGACGATGACGAGGAAGCTGAAGGGGGAGAAGGGATCACTGACACTTTGTCTGCCTAGCAATCCACCTTTGCCGCCCACGCACGGAAGCAGACCCTCCCGCGTCGAGTCTAATCTCCGATCCGCATCTTGACCCCGGCGTGCATGGAGCCTTGGCTAATACCACCCACCACCACCACCACCACCGCCAAGGTCCTCGCCTCGCCTGTCCCGCTCCCTGCTACCGATCTTCCTCAACTTGAGAAGATCGAGATGGAGACGACCTGAGTCCATCTCTTTATCTCCACCGGCAAGCTCTATTTCCAGAGGACCGACATGCCCTTCTACCCAGACCCGATAGACTCCCTCCGCGAGCAAGGCCTCGTCTCAAAGACGTACCCCTACGCCGAGTCTAGCTCTCCACGAGATCGACAAAGATCAGCAGCAGCAGCATCAGCGGATAATTCAAGCTCATTGTCACAAGACAGTCCTTCTGGTTCCTCGGGTTCGGGTGGTGCTTCTTCGAAGAATGACAAGTTGAGCGCAGCAGAGGTTGGACTTGTGAATAAGCGGGCACAGATGAATGCTACGCTCACGGGGGTATTGGGAGCTTTTGCCGGTGAGACCTCAGGGGAAAGAACTGATATCGCAGAGGGGTTGAGTAGAAAACTGAAACTTACACCCTCTCTCTGCTGATCCTCAAACTACTCGTCGTTTCACTCATAGTCGGCTTAGGAGCACGCAAGACGATGCGTATGACCCCAAACGCCTCCGTAGTGATCGGCATCGGTACGTCCAAACCCCTCGCAGCGCCCATTGTGAGCCCCGCATACCTCCTCTGACACCTTCAATGCCTCTACTCGTCCAAACACTCTGCCCTCGCAGTCTCAGGCAGCTTCATCGCCTACCTCGAAGCGCGCACGGAGCTCGCGCGAGGAATGGCCGCTCTTGCCTATTCTCACGAGATGCGCACGGGAAAGAGACCCTTTGGCGTGAGTGCTCCTGAAGATCCGGAGCTTTTGCGGGATGCAAGTGGGAATTTGGGGGATTCGGATGGGGAAGGGTTTGAGCAGGGGCAAGGAAAGGGGGAATTCTCGAGACATTAAGACAGGGGGAGGGCAAGGGTTTCGTGGGACAGGCTTGACACAGGGATAGACAGTAGCGAGATAGTATGGCGTTTTGTATTATCATAAGCACAAGGAACAAGAAGACTCGCACTGCTCGCGCTCCGTCACAGGATCCCGACAAGCCCCTCCCTTTGAGTTGTGCCTACTCGGCGTCCAATGGGCAAGTCCCTCTTTGGTTGCCCACCTGGATCCCACCCCTCTTAGGGTGACTGGAGTCAGGGAAAGGGATCTTCCACCCACCCTCGGTATCAGGCGTACTAAGCCACAGTCTGAGCAGATGACGCCTAGGGTGAGGGGGCTCATGATCCTTGTATGCCGTTCGCGCATGCAAGACATGGGTATCGCTCACAAACTGCAAGTCTCCCACTTCGAGGATCATGTGCAGTGCAAGGGACTGGGCCGTCTCCTCTAGGACCTTCATTGCCTCTTGCTGCTTCTCAGAGACAGGAGGGATCTGACCAGACTCGATGAAGCGCGTAGTGGACTTGATGTAGTAAGGGTCAATGTTCGTCACTAGACGGTTGCTTGGCTCCCCCTTGACCAGGGAAACGATAGCTCGCTTGTAGTAGGGCTTCTGTCCAATCCCGGGAGTCTCTTCACCTTTTCGATCAAAGTACCAGATGGGTTCAGCGAGTGTACGGGCAACATCGGGTCGATGCTCCTGCAGGTGGTTCCAGAGATTGTGGCTCGACACGGCGTCCGACTCGCCTCCCTCGAGGGAGCGGTGCAGACAGCAGAGACCGATCAGGCCACCAGACGAGTCGACGTGGAAGTGTTGCCTTGCGCTGGTACGGTAGATTCGAATCTTGTCGATGTTGTTCCCAGTGAAGTTGGACCCTTCAATGTCCTTGACGTGACCTAGCAGGTGACCTTTGCCATTTTGTGAGACGGCGTTGCCTAGGTAGGCGCCAACCATGAGATAGGCGGCTGCGGTGACTTCGATGGGCCACTTTCGGACAGGGAAACCCTTGAAGACGTAGAAGCCAGGGCCGTGAAGGATCTTGTGTCGCAGAGAGAGCAAAGTAGCCTGGAGGGAGATGGGCAGGTCGATGGTGGACCTCTCGATCTGTTCATGGGGACGTCCACTGGCAACCCAGTCCTGTGCGGCCTTTTCGAATTGCTCAATCTCCTCGTCCGTCCAGCGTCGGACCCACTTCTCCTTGTTCTCCTCCTTGCCATACTCTTCCTTCGTCCAGACCGTCGGACCCTCGATTTTCTTGGGCAGATCTTCGTAAGGAGTCAGGACAGACTCGTCGATGTCGTACTGGCCAGAAGTAAGGACGTTAGCCAGCGAGGGGACTTTGGCTCCAGGTGGAGGAGGTGCTCGACCTGAGGCGGCTGCGGAGGCCTGGCCTTTGACGCCGAGGTCATCGGCATTGCTAAAGTGGTGTACAGGTGGAGCGGTGGCGATGGGTGCCATGATGTCTGGTCAGGTAGAGTAGTGTAGAATGCTCGAAGTTATGGACGAGTGGTAAGAATGGAAAGGAGGACAAGGACAAAAGAAGACGAGGCTGTTCCCCCTTTCTTTATCCTGCCATGATGACCCAGTGTCAGACTGTCGATCTCCTCCTCCTCCTCCATGAGCGCCATTGCTTGCCCGGCTGCCTGTCTGTCTGTGTGGCAGTGGTAGCTTAACAGCCGAAGCCATTGACCAATCCACAATCTCAATCACACCATCCGTCACCTCCGCCCCCGCACAGACCACCCCCGCGCTTCTTGCACACTCGGGCTGCAGAACTTCCCCCGCCAATCGCCCATGCGCACGCAGCACGCAACTCGGGCTCCGGAGGTAAGTCTACAAGCGGAGGGTGAGGAGGGCATCCTCACTTGGCGCCCCTTATCACGCCACGACAGATCAGGCCAGGCCAGGCACCATCAGGCACCGCTTCAGACGAACGAGACGAGTCTGATGGATGCTACAGCGTAAATGACAGTCAGGAATGAGGAAAGAAATAAAGGTAACAGCACAGCAAAGGCGGGCTCATCATCGAAGAGGGATAGAGAGTGTTCCAAAAGAGTATACCAGCACGACACGCAACGCTTTTACTCCTGTCCAAATCCGACCGTCTCCTCCACGGCAATAATCAACTTCTGCTCTAGCTGCTCCTCGGAGATGTAGGGTGGCAGGTCCAAGCGGTTGAAGCAAGTGTGACTCTTTGGCAGCTGGCTAGGGTCTCCTGCCTTTTCAATCGTGAACCTCCTAGGACCGTCGGAACCTTGCAGATCCTTGAAGCCATTGACGGGGATTCTAGACGTGCCAGTGGTGAACTGCAGCAGACGAGACTTGCGCTCCGGTGGGAAGGCTCGCACCACCTTCCAGAACCATTGCACAACTTCGTCCTGCTCAGTGAAGCCTCGGTAGTCGGTGAAGCGCTTCCAGTCATCCACGTCAATTTCAGACATTCCGCCAATGAGCAGCTCCAGCTCTCGCTCGTCAAATACATTGACCAGATCTTGAGGAATCAGCTCGGTGAAACCGCTCTGGAACGCCTTGAACTGCTCCTCGACACGCTTGCTGATTCTCCACTCTGTCATCAGCTCTACATAGTCGGCCTTGTTCTTGTCCGTCACTGGAATCTCTTCTCCTCCAGGCTTCAGCTCAACGGTGACCATCTCACCGAACTTGTCCTCGACGGCAGTGAATGTCTCGTCGACAACGTCCTCGATTGGATTGTCCAGAATCCATTGCAGCGACCTGTGGTAGTCTGCATCCACCGACTCCATGTCGGACAGGGTAATCTTCTTCTTCAAGATCATCTTGTAGAAAGACACGATGAAGTAAGCATCCAAGAAGCGTCGGTGGAAGATGGCCAGACCCAAGATTCGACCAATGAACTTGAAGTAGTTCAGATGCTCAGGATTGATACCCGAGTGGGGGTTGATCTGCAGCGTGTAGTTGTCGTGCGCCGAGTACTCGAACAGACAATAGAAGGGGTTGAACATCTCGTGACTCAACAGGAAGAAGAACTCTCGCGAGACTCCTCCGTAGTCAAGACCGTCTTCTCCGTCGAACTTGATCATCAGACGCTTCTTGAGGTCAGCAGGCTGCTGACGCATAATCTCCGCGTACGAGTCCTCGAAGATGTGCGTACGTCGCACCTTGATGTGGCACTGGCCAGGAATGGGACGCAGCGCAGGTTGCGAACGGAAGTAGATGAGCTTTCGTCGGAAGTCGCGCTTGTACTGAGGCACATTCTGATCGAGGGAAGAGGGCAGACGAGGGTCGTCCCATGTGGTCGTCTTCGTGTTGTGGTCCACAAAGTACACCCGCGCAGTCGAGGTGAGGCGCATCTCCCATCCGCTGGGAAGAGGACCCAGCTGAGACACACTCTGTGGCTGTACCGTTAGGTTGTTGCCGTTGGGGCCCATGATGCGCAGGATCTGCTGGCGACGAGGATCGACCCAGGTGGTGGTGCGCGAATTGTGGTCGACAAAGTAGGGACGCCCTTCTGGCGTGTTTCGCTGTTCCCATCCCGACGGCAGAGGTCCTACAGCGCCAGTAGTGGCTTGCCCAGTGGGGATTGCCTGATTTGCAGCAGCTCCACCAGCGCCTGCACCACCATTCGGGGTAGAGGTACCAGTCGGAGTGCCGACTGACGATGAGCCGCCCACGTTGCTGCTACTGACTGTTCGACCGCCTTCCACACCAAGAACCTCATCTGGCAACGCTCGGTTGTTGTGACGCTGCCTGTCGGCAGCCGTTGTTACGGCCTGATTGGCACTGGTGGCAGCTGTGGGACGATTCCAGGTTGTGGAACGGGAGTTATGGTCGACGTAGTATGTTCGTCCGAGATGATCAGTGCGACGTTCCCAGCCGGTGGGCAGGGGACCGTGCTCATCCGACCGCGCGTCGTTGGCACGAGACGCAGAGCCACTGGTGCCACTGGCATTGCGTGCAACGGTGGCTGGGCCGGATGCAGATGAAGTAGCTGCAGTTCCTGCCCCGGCGCCAGCGCCTCCAGTAGCTGCTGCTGCTCGACTGGAGACGCTGTCGTCTGCTACGGTGGAGTCTGAAGACTGGGCACCTGCACTGGCAGGTACTGCCGAGCCAGTCTGAGCGCCAGACGCTAGAGATGAGGATGAAGCCGAAGCGTCTGGGGCCTCCGATGCCGCGGGGGCGTTCGCGGGTCGATTGGGCAAAGGCGCGGACACGTTGGTATTGAGATCGATGATGAGCTTGCCGTGCACGACGAGGTTGTCATTTGACTTCTTGAGCTCTCGAGTCAGGAGCACTGTAGTCGCGAAGTACAGGGCAAAGTCACCTTGTCAGAAATTGGACGTTGTCAGAGGTCAATGTGCTCTAGCCGTACTCACCCTTTCCGCCCAATTCAAGATCAATCACATCTGCGACACGAACGTTGATGACGCCCAAGAAGCCTTGATCCCTCTTCTTGAACTTCTTTTGGTCGAAGATTTGCACTGCAATGACAGAGGAGTCGGAGACGGTTCTGTGACAGGTGGAACAAGGGATGGGCCGATGCGTCGGGAGGACTGATTGAGAACCGATACGGTGGCACGAAGCAGAGGGGTGCGCATCACTCCTTGTCACTCACATATCAAAGGAGTCGTTCCAGTAAGGGTTTAAGGTCTTCTTGATGACACTGAGATGTGTTCCAATGAAAAGATGCTTGGTCAATACGATAATCTATATCTCTTGCAACATGCGAATAATCGCACTCACGAAGTTGTATGCGTCTGCTCTCCATCAACAGTGACAATGGCAAAGGGGTCGGGCAAGCGAAAGACGTCGCGCTTTGCCAAACCATCAGCCGCCACGATGCTGATGCGTACTTTACGCGAGAGCTGACCGGGATTGCGAGCATTGACCATTGTGATCGACGACGTGGGTTCCGACGATGATTGGAATGGCTACTCGGAATGGGATGGCTGGCTGACTGGCTGTGCCTGGTCGCCCACAAAGGAGAGGCCCACTCAACTTATGCGCCGTTGACAGCGCAGACGACGTGCGAGGGAGAGGAAAGCGGTGCGTTGATTGACACCGATGTGCTGCCACTGAAGAGGATGAAGATACGAGGGAGGTGCTGATCGGAGGTGGTGGTGATTGGTGGAGGAGATGGTAGATGTAGGGGTGGTGCTTAGCAGAGGGACACAGGGTGAGGGGACAAGGGCGGCCGGGTGCGATTTGTGCCTTGCGCTGCCTCCCGGGGGCGGTGATTCCCAGTCATCTCGCGTGGCGGCCCTTCGCTCGGCAGCGGAATTCTGGCGGACCCTACGCACCGGGCGGGGCGAGAGAGCTTGGTCGCCGTCCAGGGCAACCGTACCGTCCCACCGCTTTATGTCCGGGCTGGGTACTCGTCAGGGCTCACAAGGTATGGAGCTGCTGGCAAGGCACTGTGACAATGTCTCTGCCGTCTCTGGACGGGTGAGAAGAGGCAATTGTCTCACCACTCGGACTGCTCGAGGCGTACAAGGATCTCCAAGGGGCCTTGTCTCACCCACGCGAGCGTGGCAGCAGCGCGCAGGAACGGGGCGGAGGAAGAAGTGAGCAAGCCTCCTTGGTGCGACGCTTTTTCTAGTGACTCGGACGTGCCGATATCAGTAGCCCCATTGCATCCCTCGTCTTTGTCCTTCGCAGTCACCTCTACTCCCCTCACAAACCGCCTGTGCTACCAACACAGTCATTCTAGACACCTCACACTGAAGCAGAGCTCTCTAGCCCTTCGCTTCAGACCGCAGACTACCTTTTTCTCGACCACCTTCCCTCCTCGCTCGCAGAAGCTACATCCATCATGTGCGGTATCCTTGGGTGTATTCACCACCCCAATGCGGCCGCATACCGCCCCCAGATGCTCAACATGTCCAAGTGTCTTCGTCACCGTGGTCCAGATTGGTCTGGATGCGTGGTGACTCAGGAGGAGGGAACACAGGGGTCCATCCTTTGCCACGAGAGGTTGGCCATCGTTGGTGTAGGTGAGTGACAAGCATGACCGAGCAATGTGATGTCGATCTGGAAGAGCTGCCGGACTGACACTGTGACATCTGGCTATCGTCTACTCAGACACTGGCGCTCAGCCCCTGGTCAGCACTGATGGCAAGCTCATCCTCGCAGTCAACGGAGAGATCTACAACCACCGCATCCTGCGCAAGAACCTCAAGGACCAAGAGGCTACTTTCAAGACCCACTCTGACTGCGAGGTCATCCTCCACCTATACAAGGAGCACGGAGCCAACTTTGTTCACATGCTGGACGGTATGTTCTCCTTCATTCTCCTGGACACATCCGTCACACCCACTCGAGTGCTTGCAGCAAGAGACCCCATTGGTATTACCACCTTCTACCAGGGCTCTTCCTCCAAGTACCCTGGCGCTCTATACTTCGCGAGTGAGCTCAAGTCGCTTCACGAAGAATGTGACACCATTCGGGGCTTCCCTCCCGGACACTACTACGACAGCGCCCGACCAGAGGGCGAGGAGACTGTCCGCTACTACAACCCGCAATGGCTCGATGGAGATGTTGAAGGCAGTGAGCGGCCGAAGAAGCCTGTTGACCTCAAGCTCATCCGGGAGACTTTGGAAAGGGCTGTTCGCAAGCGTCTCATGTCCGAGGTGCCTTACGGAGTACTGCTGTCAGGTGGTCTCGACTCGTCTCTAATCGCTACCATTGCAGCCAGGGAAACCAACAAGGTGGCTGAGGCACAGAGGCAACGTTGGGAGCAACGCAAGGCGTCTCGTGCAAAGGTCAACGGCATCCCTCCTGAGATTGCTACCCCCAACGGTGATTCGATGCCCGTTGGTATCGATGACGAGGCAAAGGAGGAAATGGAGACTCTTGCCGCTTGGCCCCGCCTGCACTCTTTCTCAGTCGGTCTTCCCGGCTCCCCCGATCTCCTCGCCGCTCGTCAGGCCGCGCAGTACCTGGGTACTGTCCACCACGAGCACACTTTCACAGTGCAAGAAGGTCTCGATGCTATCTCTGATGTGGTTTACCACTTGGAGACTTTCGACGTGACGACGGTCCGAGCTTCGACACCTATGTACCTCCTCTCCAGGAAGATCAAGGCCATGGGAGTCAAGATGGTGCTTTCCGGTGAGGGATCGGACGAAATCTTCGGTGGCTACCTCTACTTCCACGCTGCTCCCGACGCCGACTCCTTCCACCAGGAGTGTGTCCGCAGGGTGAAGAACCTGCACACCGCCGACTGCCTGAGGGCGAACAAGTCGACGATGGCATGGGGTCTCGAAGCTCGTGTGCCATTCCTGGACAAGGCCTTCCTGGACGTTAGCATGGACATTGATGCCGAGAAGAAGCAGTTCTCCAAGGGCAGCATGCAGACCAAGGACGGCGATGGCCGCCCACACATGGAGAAGTACATTCTCAGGAAGGCCTTCGACATGGTTCCCGAGGGTGATGAGAAGGCATACTTGCCCGAGTCGATTCTGTGGAGGCAGAAGGAGCAATTCTCTGACGGTGTGGGTTACAACTGGATCGACGGCATGAAGGACGAAGCTGCCAAGGTGGTCAGCGACGAGCAGATGGCCAAGGCTGCTGAGCGTTTCCCTGAGGCTACTCCTGACACAAAGGAGGCTTACTGGATCCGCGAGATCTTTGAGAAGCACTTCCCCTCGAAGGCTGCTGCTGGTACTGCCGTCAGGTGGGTGCCCCGTGGTGACTGGGGCTGCGCTTCAGACCCTTCGGGCAGAGCTCAGACTGTGCACAACTCTGCCTACTGAGGGCGGTCCACAGAGGTGTAGAAGAGCGCAGCGGTATCGAGGGATGTGGCCTGACCTGTGGAGAGGTTTGCACGGTTCCGTCATAGAATACACATCTGCTTTGCCTCTTCCTCAATTCTGGAGCCTCTCATTGGTGCTGAGAGCAAATCTGACACTAACAGACATCACTATCATGTATGGAGAGGTACTGAGATCCATTGATTGCCTAAGCGTCTACAAGAGAGAATCCTCGTACAATTCGCATTTCCTTTCCATTAACGCTTTGCTCTCTACGGGTTGAGTCGTGCGGTCTCCTCCTGATCGGGCTCCAGCTGCTGTCCCTCGGTCATGGGCACAGGCTCCTTCTTCGATCGGTCAAAGGTTTCATCAATGCCCCTAGGGTTAGCATCGTATGATCCCGGTGCATCGGCAAGAGTCTGTGCCTTCTTGTCCTCCGGTCCACCCAGTCCCTCGAATCGCGCCGAACTCTCACCACCCGTCGAGTCCTGTCCTCCCTCTTCGGGTGGGATGTTCTGTGCGCTTGTACCTCCACCAGTAGCTCCTGTACGGCCGACGTGCACCTCTGCACCAGGGAACTCGCCAAGACCGGACTCGTTTACGCCAGACTCTTCAGAGGTGACGGTTGTGCGGGGCTGGAAGGAGTCTGAGGTCGAAGAAGAGGACTTGCTGTCGAGAGAGGCAGCCTGCTCATTGATAATTTGCTCGTTTGACTTGCCGGCGTATGCTTCAGACATGATGAATAGATATGGAGGGTGATGGGTCTGCGGAAGGGAGTGGAGGGTTACGTAGGAATGTGAGTTGGCGTGCACTAGATCAATCGTGAGCTGTTTCAACTGCGACACTCACGTATGAAGGACAAAAATGAAACGGTGATGAGTTGTTGGAAGCGCAGGTAAAGAGTGATCTACCCGCCGTCTCTTATGTATTCTACTCGATCTCGCAAAGCCTGAAAACCAGGACCTTCCCTTCCACTCGTGTGACCTCATCGCTGCTCCACCTGTGCGTGTCTGCGTCTGCGTGCAGCGAGCGGGCGGGCGGGCGGGCAGACGAAAGGGTGCAGCTCGGAACGGAAGCGAGGAAGGGAGAGAGAGGGAGGGAGAGAGACAGCGCGCGCGACGAGGAGCGCCCACCAGCCACCCCGCTTTCCGTGTGTGTGACAGGTGCGTGGCTCGCTCGCACAGAGGACCAGGAAGCAGGGAAGCCGCCTGCTTTGGCTCCTACTCCCGATGACAGGCCTCCCGCTCATCCAAGCCTTGCCCATCGTACATTCCCTCTTCGTCTCAAACCATCACCCCTTTCTTTCGTGTCCCTCCCCCTTCTTGAACCCTCGGCTGTTTGCTCCGGCGGCACTGCCATCGTAGAGGCCGTGTAGCAGCTCGTTCCATCTAGCTATCCCCCTCCGAGACTATCCTCCGACATCTTCTCTGCAACTACATTGTGGAACCAGCCTACACCGAATCTACCTGCCCCCGCGATCTCACTCGATCCGGCGAAGGGTGTCGACGCCACCTCCTACCTGAGAGATGCGAACGAGCCAGGCGGCTGCAGCCTCCAAGACAGCTCCCATCGAAGCAACATCAGCAGCAGCAGCGACATCTGACGCCGAAACAGAGCCGCTAGCCTTCTCCGACGACGAAGACGCAGAGGGTGAAGTCGACGACGAAGAAGAGGAGACACCCGCTGCTGCAGACCCACCTGCGCTGCACAAAAGTACTCTCAAGCTCAAGGTCCCATCACGGAACACAGCAAGCATGGCTGATTCCGCAGGCCCCGACTCCCTCGACGATGCCGCTGCAACATTGGCAGGTCTGGGAGACTTCGCAACCGAAAGTGTTCCTGCGGCCAATGTGTCTCCCTCAAAGACTGCTGGCACCGATGGCCTGAGCGACGAAAGCGAGCTCTCAGATGTGCCCGACGAGGGTGGCTCTGAAGACGGCGAAGGCTCCAGCGATGAAGGCGAAGATCAAGAAGATGACAACGAAGGAGACTCCTCGGATGCTCTCGGCGAAGACGATGACGAAGACGAGGAAGACGAAGAGGAAGCTGAGGACGACGACGAAGAAGCACAGACCGACAATGCTCCCCAAGCTTCCGCTGCTCGCGGAAGACGCTCGCGTCAAGAGCGCGATCGCATTGTCCTCGCGGATCCGGAAGAGCAGCAAGACGATGAGGATGCTGCGAGTAGTCTAGCTGCCCTCGCTGGAGGTGCGACCAATGTCGATGTTGTACCTCAAGGCGACGACGAAGAGGACGCGGAAGCCGAAGATCGCCCTGGGTCACTACCTGCTGCCACGCAAGCCGCCAATGCTACGCTCAAGAGCCGCAAGCACTCACTCCTCGGCCCTCAGATCCTCTTGGACCCCACTTCGAACGACTCCGAGCCTGCGACGTCAAGGCAGCCAAGTGTTGACGCAGATGGCGTTGAAGAGGGCGATGAAGACGAGGAAGAAGAAGAAGAAGGAGAGGAGAAAGCAGGAGAGGCAGATGCGGACGGAGATGTAGACGAAGAGATGGCCGAAGCTCCGGTTGAAGCAGAAGGAACCATCTCGGGAGCAGCAAGCAAGGGACCTGCTAGTCCTTCTGGCAAAGCAGCAGCAGGTACGCCCTTGCCAGATGCTCCAGAGCTGGAAGATGAAGCGGCAACTGACGAAGCGGCCCTTCGCCGGACGGAGGCTCTGGATGCTCTCACCAAGATTGAGCTGGGATTCGCAATGTTGAGAGATCGGCTCTATGCGGAGAGAATCGAAGAGGTCTCGAAGGAAGGCGAAATGGTTCTGGATGGTGAGTCGGCATGATTGAGAGTGGCTGCAATCCTACAACATCGCTCACAAATGTCCCATGTTCCCCCTTGCTTCCGCGCAGGTACCCACCCTGAGCTCATCCACCTCACGGCTCTCATTGAGGCTCGCCGTCAGCATCGACTCCGCATGGTGGAGATCTGGCTGGAAGAGGAGCAACGCCACTTCGCAAAGATGGCTGCCACCGAAGAACGCCTTGCTTGGCAGTCCTGGAGACATGATGTCGCTGATCTGAGGCGTAACTCGATGGACGAGCTCAGTCGTAAGAGGAGGAAGCTGGAACGCGAGAAGCGGAACCTTGACGCTCCTCGGCCGGCGCGTCGACACCAAGTCTTCGAGACCGAGATCATTGGAGATCCAGAGCTTGCACGCGCAGCGGCCCGAGCCGCCAAGGCCGACCGAGAGCCTGGCGTAGTAGGACGCAGGAGGGCTGCTCGCGAAGCACAAGACCTCGCCGAGCTTGGCAGTCATATCGCTCTTCCTGACCTGCGCGGCATAGAGGATTACGAAGCATGGTCAGATCTGGAGAGGATGGGCATACTCCGGCCCGATCTCAGGATGGGAGCCATGGGTACAGGAACGCACGCGAGAGGTACGCCAGTGCTGCAAGCACAGCAGATGCCTCCCCAGCATCCCTCACAGCAGCAAGCCCCCACCCACCAGCAACAGCAGCAACGAGCACAACAGCAGCATCCGCAGATGCTCGACCCTCGTCAGCAAGCTGAGATGGCTGGCTACTACGTAGGGCCTATGGACGGTCCTTCCTCGCAGCACCCGGCGTGGGCGCACGAAGCTGCCATGGGCTACGGTCCCCCTATGCATCCCAACGGCAGACCAATGACAATGGCCGAGCTAAACATGTACCAAGAAGAGATGTATGCTGAGCAGCAGTACCATCAGCAACAGCAGCAACAGGCATACGGCGGTCATCATCATCCTCATGCAGGCTATCCTCCTGGTCCCTCCCCGCATGAGATCGCGCAGCAACAACAATACGAACGTGAGCGCGAGCGCGAAAGGGAGGTCATGCGAGAGCGGGAGCTTATGCGCGAGAGGGAGAGAGAAAAGGAGAGGGAGCAGGCAAGAGAAAGGGAGCGGGAACGAGAGAGGGACAGAGAGAGGGAGAGGGACCGAGAAAGGATGAATGCCGCCTCATACAACACTCACCCCGGTCACGCTCAGCAGCGTCAGCAAGGCGAGCGTTATCCACAAGCTCCTCCTTCGCCTGGTCGTCGAATGCATGCCAACAATGGCAATGGTCGACATCCAGACGATCGTGAGTCACGTCACCTTTATCCTCAGGGTTCATCGTCTTCCCATCAGCCTCAGCCACAAGCTACTTCTGGAGCAAGGGCTCGGGACGAGAGGGAGCAACGAGAGCGGGAGCGAGACACCAAGCCCTTCGCGAATGGGCGCGGCAACAGACATCACGACGAGCGGGAATATCGAGAGGGGCCTTATCCCCAACAGCTGGAGCAGCTGGCGTACCCGAGCTCGAGCTCGTCTGGACAGCGTGAACAACAAGAGTACCAGCAACGAGCCCTCGCACCTCCCCATTCGCCCCATCGTAACGTGCATGCGGCGATGCCTCAATCACCTCCTCAGCCCCAATTGCCGAGTCCACGAGGGGGTCTGGCACATCTGCCCCACCGTCATCAGCAGGGGCAGTCACCCTCATCGTACCCACATCATCGGCCTTCGCATTCGCAGAATCAGATTCGACACCCTTCGGCCTCTCCACAAATGAACGTTCGCAGACATAGCGATGAGCAGGAAAGCAATCGTCACTTCCCGCCTTTGCCACCGGCGCATTCTGGTGGCGGGCTGCAGGGGCCTCATGGTGCTCGCTCGCCTCTGCCCCCGCCAGGGGCTGGAATTGTGGCAGCAGCCTACGGAAGCGGCAGACCCCCCTCTGCATCTCCGGCAATGGGACCATCAGCACCCAACACGCTTCCCTCTCCAACGAAGGTTCCACTAGGTCCGAAGGCTTTCGATAATTCGCCGGATTCGAGGGGCGTACATGAAGGCCACCATGGGAAGGACGTTGATTCCGAGATGAACATCGTTGCTTCGGGGTCCGGGAATGCGGAGCTTGGGGGTATGCAGTCGAACTTTGCCCATCGATTGCCTCTCTCAAATGAGGTCAAGAGGGAGGTGGGGCCTCCTACCGCGGGTCAACCATGAGGGACCGTCCGCCTAGAACATTGGCTGTCGTATCGCAATGCAACAAATGTGTCACCTTGTATCGAGCCATTGCCTTCCGTGAGATCCTTCGACTCCGGACTTTTCTTGCCGTGAGATGCTTTCGCCGCCGATCCAAGGCAGGCACAAGCAGCGGCACTTTCTACCCGCTCTCCGCAGGAGCGCTACGCAGCTGTGGGAGCGCAGAGCATCAGCTAGCAAGACGCGTGAAAAGTGATACATTGCCTCCTTGCCTGCTGCTCTTTGGTCCTCGGCGCCAAGTCTCTTTACATTGCCATGTACCTGGATGACGGAGCAAGCGATCGAGGCAATGTAAGCAGAGGCAACGGAGCAGCCGCGACACGATTGAGGTACCAAAGTAGCGAGCAAAGGAGGAGGAAGAGCCCACAGACGATGATAATTGCGTGCCTTGTTTCGCTTCTGGAGCCTCTGCGTGGCTGTGACCCTTGCTGATCCCATCTTGACCTTCTGAACAGATGAGCTACCTCCCATTCCTGACGTGATCTTCCTCGAATCTGCGTACTCGCCTTCTTTCTCTCAGAGCCGCCGACTGGCAAAGACTATGGACTACTCTTTGTGGTCCCAAGACGGAAACAATGGGACCACTGTCGAGCACTGGACTACGCAAGTAGGAGGCGACACAGAGCAAAGCAGCAAAAATGTCTCTCCTGACCACTCAGGGTCGGATGGTGACCTCCAGATAGGCCATGGCACCACCGTCTGGCGCAATACCGCCATCTTCCCGCCTACGCCTGACAAGCACTCGCGCGCGCCCTCCGTTGATAACGCTTCAGCCCCTGTGTATTCCCAGCCAAGTCCTCCTCACCTTCGAGACCCATACCGGCAGGAAGCTTCCCTACCTTCGACGCCTACCACACACAGCCATGGATCTTCCGAGCTGGGAACAAACAGAGGGAACACACCGGCAGGATCCTTTGGTGCGCCACGAGGCAGCGGCGAATCCCTTCGGGCACGTCGACAGGGCACCTCTTCCTCGGCAGGTGACAGGAAGATGGTGGGCGCTGGCATCTTTATCGTATCGAAGAGTGGGCCAAGCTGGGTCAGTGATCGACCATCGCCAAGCTTGCCCACATTTGCCGCCGCTGCAGAGGCAAATGCACAGCAGGCGAATTACACGATGCTTTCGCCTACAAGCATTACGCATGAGGGGGAGCACGCCTTCATGGAACGGACAGACAAGCTGTACCATGCTTCGAGAAGAGATTGCGAGCAAACACTACTGGCGACAGCATCCAATAGTATCGTCAACTGGCTGGAAGCGCAAGAAACTCAAAAGGCAGGACTGCTCTTTTCGCCTGGAGGGCAAACGCAATTCATCACTCAGCAAAGTAGCTCCGACTCTCGAAAACAAATTGCTCAGCATCGCCCTTCCACAGAAGAGCATGCGCTTAGTGCACCGCCTCGCAGGGTCTCTGGTCCCCGACCTCAGAGTAGCACCGGGAGGCGTTCACAAGAGACAAGATGTACCTTGGAAGTGACATGCCCTCCCCGGCAGAACGATGTGAAAGACAGCAGCGAGGATGAGCTCGTCGATGAGCTTGATCGAGCTTTGATCGCACATCTCAAGGTCACAACTTCCGCCGACTACGCCCGCCATGGCTTCGACGATGACCACGAGAATGATGTGTTTCCTCGAAGCGCTACTACGGAAGGCACCGAAGGCAAAGGCGATGGCGACGACTGTTCCATGGTTGCGAGGATGGGCTCGATGTCTTCAGCGAGCTTCACACAACGTAGCTTTGGCTCAGACACGGCCTCAGAAGCTATGGCTGGAGGCAGGGCTGGCTCGACTACTCTTGAACGTGTTGCTGCCGACGGACAAGAAGCTACAAGCGCTCATGACATTGACAGCGATGAAGAGCAGCGTTTCTGGGTTGGCTCGGATCGTGGCTCCGCGGCAGCCACACCTCTACCGAGCATTGAGGGGAACTCGGACACCCAGCCCACCAGTGTGTGGGAGGCCTCATCAGTGACTTCGCACCGCGACTCAAGCATCTTCCCCATAGAACGAAGAGAGAAAGCTGTACCCTCCAGAAGTCTCGTCCTGCCGCAAGTGGCAGACGTTGCGTCCCGGAGAGGTTCCGGCAGTAGCTGGCGTCGCTCGCATCCCATCTTCAGCATTGCAATTTCCTCCAAACCTCCCTTGATTGAGAAAGGTCGAAGTGCTAGTAGTGCCAGTACTATCCTCAACCGACCAGTGCCTTCAAGCCGTCGGAGCAGCCGGTCGGCTGGTCGGTTCGAAGAGGTCAAGACTCCACCAAGATCGAATGGTAGAGGCCATCGCGAGACAATGATGTCGTTGGCTGACTCTGAGTATAGCGAAGGCTGGTATGAAGAGAATCTCATCGACAGTAAGACGCAAAGTGGGCTCTTAAGCACTCCTCACGTCACCGTTCAAACTGCCAAGAAGGGGACCGTGTCCAGTCCGGATGTCATGATGCGGTTCTTGGGAACGCCTTCGCCTGCCCGACCGGAATTCCTCGTCCCGCGTTCGCCTGCAAAGAAGTATGCGGAAGCCTGCGTACAGGCGATACCAGACGAAGCTATCCAATCAACTGATCAAAGGCAGAGCTCGTCCTCACATGTAGTCAACAAGGAGGCGAGCCGAAAAAGTCGCCGCCCGGATCTCCGTATCGACACTGTTGCAGCGGCAGATCCAGGGTCCAGCCTCTCTGTCCCAGACGCACGTTCGGAGCCAAAGTCGGCTTTGCGGAGCGCATTGGGAGTCTGTTGCCCCAAGTGTGGTCACGACTTCCTTCCACCACCCAAAAAACTAGATGCAGCTTCAGCAATCGAGGGAGCCAAGAAGCTGGCGGAGGCTAGGGTTCAAAAGAGGCGTGCTGCCTTGGCCGCAACATCCAGTCGTTCCCTCCGCAGCGCACCTGCCCATACCTCTGATTTCCCGAACGAGTCTCCTCCTCCTATGCCCTCTACAGTCACTGTGACTCCTGACAGCCGCCGACAGATCGAGTCTGATGATGAGAGGATGCCGTATCAACAGAGACTGCGCGAGAGCAGGAGCACCTTCGCCTCAAGCATTGAGAGTGAAGGAAGTTCGAGTCGGAATCACATCATAGTCCAGCGAACTCATCTGCTACGAACACTTGCCAGTAGCAACACGGTGGCAAGTGCTTCTGCAACCCCGCACAAGTCGGAGAGATCTGCTCCACTGCCACCGAAGAATGTCAATTTCTCACAGGCAGCAGAGAAGAAGAGAGAGCGTACCGATACACACAGCAAGCGTCCATCGCTACAAGATGTGCTGAGCACGTTCAAGGAGCTTACTTCGCCACTGGATAAGCTCGGTACTCAGTTGACCAATCCTCGGGGCCAGAGTCCTGCAGCTGGCACACCTCTTCTGGGTCGCAAAGGCAGTCTCGCGTCGAGAGTAGGCATGCCCGGCTGGGGCTCCAGTGCTTCACCTTCGAGGCAGGCAAGCGGCCCTGCTGCTCCACGAGGAGGATCGCCAGCTCAGGTGATCAGGCCGCAGACCGCTTCTGACACCTGGGTAGCTCCAGACTCGTGGGCGGCACCTGGGTCTTCTGCACATCCTGCTGTCCCATCCAAATCAGGTCAAAGCCGAGATCGTGTGTACAGCCCCGATCTTCGGGACACTTCGTCTGGAAATGACTCGTCAGACGAGGACGATGCAGATGTGGTAGCTCCATTCGCCGCGCCTTCGGCAAAAGCGTTGAAACTTCTTGGTCTTGATGCTGGACCACAGACGACGCAAAATGATTTGCACTCCGGGCGCCATCGACCTGGACCGAGCCCAGGCGGGTCAAGAGTTGGCCACCTAAGCTCAGAGGGGTATTCCGGCGACAGGACACCCACAGGAAGAGATCCTAGCTGGAGCCCTGATAGCGCTGCGCATCGGAAGAGAAACCCTGTGCGGACCACTACTGCTTCCTCTTCTTCTTCCTCCTCTTCGATGCTAAGAGCAAGCAAGTCGTACATCGATCTCCCGCAATACCCCTCAAGCACAGTCTTGCCTGGCCGAAAAGAGCATCAACAAGCTGCCAATCTGGCTCTCTTCAGTGCTGGCCCTGTAGAAGGAAGTACACAGGGGAGTGCAATGAAGAAGCTGCGTCAAGCGTGGCGGAAGGGCAAGGGCAAAGACTCATCAAGTACTGACTACCGCGAGTCTCTCGAGCCTACGCCCATGGTCATCTCCTCTCCGATTGGTCTCTCGAGAGCGAAGACGATCACCAGGGTCAACACGATGCCTCAACCTCAACCTCGGGGATCTATGCATTCTTCGGACGATGTTCTCATGTCGAGATACCGCAATGACGGCGAGGAGGAAGAGGAGGAAAAGAACACAACACCCACAGGCAGCTATCCATTCTCCGGCACAGCTGCACATGATGCTGCAGAGTACCAGGAGCAGAGCGAGGATATCGCGGAAGCCGCGCCGGACACACGATGGGCATTGCCTTCGCTGGATCTTTCGGATCCTCCCCGCTTCGGAGAGGACGGTCTACCATTGCAGTCGGAAGGACGCGTCTCTTTGGAGGATGACGCAGATTCGATCTCGTGGTTCACTGCGGCCTATGCTTGAGCACTGGAGGCTGACTGCGTCTGCTCGATCTTCATATATACTCTCTGACTACTCACACGGCTCAGACCTGTCTCGTCGGACTCTCATCACCGGTCTTTGGCACCTGGAGGGCAGGCCCTCTTCCCACATATGACGTGTATATGTTCAAGTCATGTATAATCTTATTGAGATACAGACAAGGATGAATGACATTGACAGCAGATGGAGCGAATGATCTGATAAAAACAAGCAGAGTTCGAGCGGGAAATCTAGAGCTCATCATCACGATGGAAAGTGTGAACCTGGTCATCGAATCGAGCCACTGGTCGTCTGCCACTGGGCCGAGACTTTGCACCTTTTTCAGCAGGCGAAAGATTCTGCTGCTGTTGCTGCATCGTCCCTCGACTTGGACGGTGCGGACTAGGCGGAGGAGACTCGATGTGGATCTGTACTGGCGACCTGGAGGGAGGCTCGAGAGAGTCTTCATCACTGTCCCTTGCCTGCCTGAGGCAAGATCGAGGTGAGGTGGTGTTGTAGGATACGTCGCTTGCCTTGGGTCGGAGTTCCCCTTGAGTTCTTTCGCCGCCTCGTACAGCAGTGTCACGATGGTGCGATGGTTCAGGGTAGGTCGGGACGTGTGTGGCAGGGTCTAGCTGGAATGGAGCCGCCTCTTCTTCGTCTCGAGTGGTTCGGCTTCCCATGCTGCCCTTTCTGACATGGCTTGTACCGAAGGGAGACTGCAGTGGTTGCTCGTAAGACTCTGAAGCAGCTGAAGGATCGATCGCCATGTCGTGCGTCCGCGCGACTCCGTTCGCAGCTAGGTCTTCTGTATCAGGTTGCGGCAAGAAACAGCAATGAGAGAGTCACATCGAAGGACAAGAAGCAGGAATGTCTCGCAGCCACCGTGTGGCTACTCACCAACATCAGGAGTCTCTCGAAGATGGGACTCCTCGTGACTTGCGGCTGTTAGCGCCTCACCCATACTCTGTCTCCCTCTGCGGAATCGTCCCGTACGCGTGCCGGTAGCGAAATCAGGGTGATCCTGATTCTTGCTCGAGGAGAAAAAGGTCGTGATGCTCTTGACCACCTCACTGGTTCTGCCATGCTTGTACTGCAGTCCTTCAATGACAGGCTCGAAAGTACGAGAGGTGATCCACTACGAAGCGCAGGAGTGGATCCGTCAGGTGTCTGCGTCAACCCGCACGTCACCTGAGACAGATCATCTGCCTCATACTCACGACAAAGTTGAGGCCACCGAAGCAGCAGGCGAGCCAGGCAGCGACCAGATTGTAGATCATGTAGGACTCTGCGAGCTCTCGAGGGCCCTGCAAGGAAGACCTATACATGTTGATGCTGATCCATGCGCAGAGGACGGCATAAGAAGCGACTGCAGAGGAAATCGAGCTCCACATGACGATGATGTTGATCAGACCTGTCCCATGTCATACGAGGATGGTCAGGGTCAGAACAGAATCAGCAGCTTTCTCTTATTCTTCGCATACTCACTCTTGCGTAGGACAGGCACAGCTGGCCCAGCCTGACTGCTGTCGATATTCGTTCTTGTAGCCTTGATAGGTGGGTAAAATGTAGACTCTGCTGCCCGCCTAGCTTCCGCCAGGGCTTCTCTGTCACGTCTTCGGGTCGTTGCTGAGTGGCCTTCGTCGTCTTCGGGAGCATCGTTCCATACAGGAGCATCACCCGCAGGTGACTGCTGCTGTTTCTTTTGCTCGCGCTCCTTTCTTCGCCGCTGCAGCGTCATCTGCAGATCACGCTCAGCTCGACGAGATTCCTCGAATTGCTTCTTGAGCGTAAGAGCGAGCTTGGCGCCAGCAGGAAGGTAGAAGAGGAAGAGGAGACTGGCCCAAATAAACCAGATGAAGTAGCCCACACGGACGTACCACCATGTCAGACTCCAATGCTCCCAAACTTGCAGCGCAGCCTCCAGGGCTCCTGCAGGTATAGCATCTGAGGATTTGAAATGGGACAGTGCCTTGTCTAGAGCCTCCCATTCGCGCAAGGTGTCATGCCAGTGCTGACCAAGGATAACAGCGACGACGCCAGTGGAGATGATGACAAAGAAAGGCATGCCGACGCAGAAGAGGTTGCAAATGCCTGGTCCCGGAATGAGCTTGGCGATGTCAAAGCGACCGGGCGGTAGGTGCCTCCGCGATAGAACTCCTGGCGAGGCATAGAAGGTGCCAACGGAGCCATACCAGGCACCTGCAAAGAGTAGCTGCCAGACAATAAGAAGCCATGGGCCCTGCCCCGCCATGTCGTATCCCTTCTCAAATGCCTCGATCTGACACCAGATGTATATGATGAAGACTATGCCGAAGCAAGCCTCGATGAGCACAAAGGACATGACAGTGTTGGGCACAATCAAAGAGTAGTTGGAGCGTGAAGCTGGCTGGATACGAAAGACCCAAAGAGAGCCTTCCCAAAGACGCCAAATACCCACTGCAGCGCCCATGATGACGAGACAGCTGATGATGCCGGTGACGAGGTACATCTGGTACAAGTAGGACTTGGAGAGCTTGAGGTAGAAGAAGCTCCTCATGTGAGCCCGCAGCTCGCCCGTTGGCGCAGCCGCCTGGGAGAAGTCCGGCAGAATAAGAGGAACGGCGCCATGGTCGAAGTACATCCTGACCTTGGCCCGATCGTAATCGACGGCAAGGCGTGGGACGATGTGGGAGAAAAGAGTGTGGGTAGATAGGAAGATGTGAGGGTTTGTGATGCCTAGGAAAGCAAGAAGGTACGGACATGGCTCGAGACAGCAGCTTCCATCCCCCAGTCGACGAATTCCTGCAGCATGGCCGGCTCGTTCTAGTGCCGCATGAGAGGGACCATGTCAAAGCGCAGGACCGAGGCCCCAGCGCATCGAATCGTTTCTTCTTTTCAGGGCACGGCCTGACATCGTTGGTATCGCCCCCTGAATGTAAGGAAGCGGAATGTGCCCTTGCACCCTCCTGCTCCCTCCGCCGCCGCTTGCTAGGAGCTATGCCGGCTACAGATGATTTACGCGCGCGATGGAGGAATGTCGAGTCGTATTGATTGGGGTAAGGTACAGAGGTGCTTTACTGCATAGATAGCTATGTACAGGCAGGAACAACGCAAGAATACGGTATGAGGTATTTTGTGGGCAAGGTATGGACGATGCTGGGCGCAGGATCGAAGCCTGCCTAGACTGCAAGGAACGCGCCAGCAGCAATGGCACAGACGCAGGAGAATAGAACACCAAAGCCTGCATTCGAGATGCTTGAGGCAGATGAGCTGCTCGAGCTTGCGCCAGTACTTGCAGCGGCAGTCGAGGTGCGTGCTGGAGTCGATGCTGCGATGATTGTGCTTTCTCCGCCTGCTGAGGACAAGGCGATCGTGCTCGCTGATACAATCGATGTCACGGCAACTGTATCTGCCGCTGCTGGCGCTGTCGTCGAAGCAACGGAAGAAGGAGACGAAGCTACAGCTGCTGCCGTACCGCTCGATGCCACAGGCGTAGGGAGACCAGAGCCTCCGACGATGCCAGCGGAGCTGGCAGCACCGGAGGCCGTAGGAAGCACAACGGTCGAGGTGCCAACGTCAGCGGCAGGGGTCGCAGAGCCAGTAGCGGCCGCTGCGCCAGTCTCAATCGCAGCCACTTCCTGGGCGGTGCCGCCAACTAGACTTGCGAAACCGACTCGGGCGGGCTCGAATTCAAAGACAGAGAAGACGTTCTTCAAGAAAGCATCGCCGACGACCCAGTCGAGACCAGTTGTGGAAAGGTCGATCTCGAAGATGGCGCCGAGACAGTAGCCAGATCCAAGCGCTCCACCGTTGAAGTCGGCCGAGTTCATAGTGAAATCTTTTCCACCGAAGGAAAGGCTGATGGAGACGGTGGTTGTGCATGGATACGCATAGTAGCCCGTGTCCTGACCGTTCTGTGTAACAGTCTGAGCGCCGGGGACGGCAGCATAGATGCTTGCAACAGCATCGGGGTTACCCGCAATGAGCGTTGTTCCTGTATCAATGGCTGCGTATTGGTTTGCTGTGGATACGACCTTTCCGGCGACGGTAATACTGTCCATGTAAATGGCCCAGTAGCCTCTGTCGCCGATTGTGGTTGAGGGGATATCAATGTAGGTGATATCGCCGGTGTACTGTGAGCTGTCGATCTCACCCAGGGTGAAGATCCCCCCCGCTGACTGAGTGGTAGCAGTAGAGACGTCCTGATTTCTGGCCAGCTGGAAGGTGAAGGCAGGCACGGACAAGACGTTGCTCTTCGCAAGCACCTCCCAGAACGGTGTGGCGCCGGATGTTGCCAGCTGCTGGAACCCCATTCCTATGATGCCGGAAGCTGGCGAATTGATGGCGCCGCTTTCCACATCTGTCACAGCGGCCATAGTAGCGTTGTACACTGTGTGACCGCCGAGAGACATCGTATCCGCAAACAGGGTTCCCGTGACTGAACCGCTTCCATATTGAATAGAGAATGGTGTCTGCGATGCGACATTAGTTGAGGAATCTGCCGCGTTGTAGAGAGTCACCTGCTGACACACAGTCTGTGTGCAAGCCGAAGAGGCGATCCACATGTCACTGGACCCGGTGTCCAGTACAAGGTCGAAGGTCTGAGCGGGTGTCCCTACCGGAACTTCAGCTACATAGAAGCTGGAAGGGAGGACACAGAATCAGCCGCCGATGCACAAATCACGAATCGGCTGGTCAATCGCCACTCACGAGTCTGGTCCAACGTCGGTGAGCGCTGCCTGCTGTCTCTTGGTGACATCCCCGCTCCTAGCGCCGTACTTGTGCTCGACATAACCCTTTTGGCGCTGAGCGAACTTCAAGACTCCATCGGGGCTATCAATGTTGAATCTTCGGTGATGAGTAAGTGGCAAGCGCAGCGAGCCTGCATCGCGCTTGGAAGCGAAGTCTACCTTCTCAGGAAGCTTGGGAAAACCACGAGCTCCGGACGGTAGCACGAACGCGGAAGTTGGCCCAGCAAAAGTTGCCACTCCCGCGGTGGCGGCCAAGACGGAAGCGACAGTGACCTTCATGAGAGCGGAAGGAGGAAGGAAATACGATAGAGTAAGACAAAGGAGAGCGAGTGCTGTCGAAAGGGAAATGAAGAGAAGACGAAGAGGCTGGTATGGAATATGGAAGAGATGAACGGGATCGAGAGAAGACGAGCTTCTTACACGAGTACGAGCGTAAGAGCGGATGGGTTATATGAGGAGACGAGGCCTTGCGTCACTTACCCCGCCCCGCGGCACACCGCCTCTGTGACGTGCATGTCGGCCGGCGGAGTGTGTCAAAGAACAAGTCGCCGGCGGGGCAGTGGTGGCCCAGAAGCGGAGTACTGCCTGAAGGTCCTTCGTCTGAAAGACCCTGTGCATGAAGCGGCAAGAAGCTTGCCCCGAAAGTGCCGAGTGCTCGAGACGGTGAGCAGCCCAGGATCACCTTGTTCTGCGTGGGTTGCAGCGCTGACGCAAGATAGCCACGGCTCATCCGCTCAAGGGTGCTTTGAAGTGGTGACACAACAAAGTGTCACGTGGGGACGTGCCATCCTCGAAGCTTGGCGCTACTTGCTTCCCAGGGTCTCTGAGCCCCGCCGATCCATGGCCTCGCTTCCGTCTTGAGTGTTCACCTTCCGCTCCCCTTTCGTCTTCGTCTGACGCTTCCTCTTGACTAGTGGGGGCTTCCCTTCAGCTGCTCTTTTGGCGGCCTTGCTCCCGTCTGCAAGCGAATTGGACTTCTCCATCTCCTTTTCGAGCTTGCGCAGCTCCGCTAGCTTCTCAGCCACATGAGTCCAAGCATCCTGCCGGTGTGGCAGTCCCTGTAACGCGTATAAAGCCTGAATTTCGCCTTGCCATATCTTCCAGGACGCAGCAGGCGTCTCCAGAACGAGGGGGATCCCCTTGAAACGGGCGTCGTTCATGATGCAGTGGAAAGCTGGCAGGCCGATCTCTCCGCTTCCGATGTTGGCGTGACGATCCTTGTTCGAGGCTAGAGGGGTCAGGGAGTCATTCATGTGCACTCCCTTGCAGGTGCCAATCAAGAGAGGGTGTTCAGTAACATATAGCATGGCCCAAATTTGCTCTGAGTTGCTTCTCACCTTAAGGTACTGTATACCAATACACCTGTCAAAATCGCTCATCATGCTCTCAAACCCCTCTTTCGTGCGGATGTCGAAGCCAGAGGCAAAGGCATGAGCGGTGTCGAGGCATACGCCAACTCTTGTCTTGTCATGCACTTGCTCTGGAGGTTGACCAGCGCAGCAATGTCAGGTGTCAGGGTCAGCTTAGTTCATCTCTGCTGCATCACTTATCAGCAAACCACTGCTCACCGATGACGAGTGCTAGCTCTTCGAATCGTCCACCGACCTGCTTTCCTTGTCCTGCCATGTTCTCAAGCAATATGATCGGGCAATTCAGACCCTCTGCGAGGAGGCTTGCATGAGCTGCATTGATGCTCATTGCTATATTCGTGCAGGCCTCCTCCTTGGAGATCTCACCCACTCCGCTCTGTACCAGATGGAAAGAGCGCTCGCTTCCAAATTAGTATCGCATTGTGGCCAGACGGCCCCAGCTGCACTTTCGCTCGCTCGCTCACTCACGCCAGGGTGGAAATTGTACAGTCCGATCTTCAGCAGAGCACACCGACGCAGCTCGTCCAAGAATGCATCTAGACTCTTGGCCCTTTTCTCTTTATCAGGGTTGCCGAGGTTAATGAGGTAGCTTGCATGAGGGAGACACCTCTTCGTGTCGTACTTGTACAGAGGCAGCCGTTCTGCAAAGAGACGTATGTTGTCTTCACGGATAGGTTTGCACTCCCACTGCATCTTCGGCCGCAGGAAGAGAGCCCAGGCCTGGCAGCCGTATAGTCTAGCGTTCGAGACCGAATTTTCTACCCCGCCTGCTACTGACATGTGGGCGCCTACCCACCATTCGTTTCCTTCGAAGGCGTACATCTCAGCTTCGGTATTCGTCGGATCCATCAGCGGCTCTGCTCCCTTCTTGACTGCTCGCTTGCGAACTACCTTCTTCTCTTCTTGCGTTGGTTCTGGCCCATCCTCAGCTTTGACTTTCTTGCGTCGAGGCTTGACTGTTGCTTGCGAAGCTTGGCCTGCCTTTGGCTTGCTCTCATCTCCGACAGCCTCTGTCTTGACCCTCTTCCTCTTCGCCGCTGGCTTGACGCTAGCCTCCTGCTCGACCTTCACAGGGCTTATTGCAGCGAGGGATTTCCCTGCCTCTGCTTCCACCTCAAGTTTGACTGCCGTCAGCCGAGCTGATCGGCGGCGAGATTCCATGCTTGCAGAGAGGTTGAGTGAGAGGTACAGGGGTCCGGCTGACAAGCGTAGGAGCGGAAGCGGAAAGAGCTCCTTCCGCTCCACTCTCGGCTTCAAGGAGAAGCTTGCTCGCCCAAGGAATTTCTCTCCGCTACCCATCATTGCTTCTACCATCGCATCATTCAAGTTCGCACACAAGTCATGTCGGCCTCTCAGCAGGGTCCGGACCCCAAGATCGTCCGCCGTCTAGGCAATGGACGCGTCAAGAATATCATCATTGTTTTGTCAGGGAAAGGAGGTGTAGGCAAGAGCTCAGTGGCTGCTCAGCTTGCCCTCTCTATCTCCGAGACTGGAATGCCACCTTCGGCCACCTCTTCTTCCACTTCTACCGCGCTCCCCAAAGTCGGTATCCTTGATGTAGACCTCACGGGTCCTTCAATACCCCGTATGCTAGGGCTGGACGGTCAGCAGATCCTTCAGTCCTCCGATGGGTGGGTCCCGGTGTATGCGGATCGAGAGCAACGCCTTGCGGTCATGTCGGTCGGATTTCTACTGAAGTCGAGGAATGAGAGTGTGGTCTGGAGAGGACCAAAGAAGAACGCCATGATCAAGCAGTTCCTTGGCGATGTCCGGTGGGGAGAATTAGACTATCTGATCATCGACACGCCTCCTGGTGAGTGGTCTTAGTCTGATGTGCGCCAGGATCATGACTGATTTTTCTCCCGACACGCTTGCCGCTCTTCGTAGGTACATCCGACGAACACATCTCTCTACTCGAGTATCTACGGCCCTTTTCCCCTACAGCCGTCTTGGTAACGACTCCCCAGGCTGTGTCTCTGGCAGACAACCTGCGCTCCCTCGACTTTACCCGCAAAGTAGGTTTGCCACTCGTGGGTCTCATTGAGAATATGAGCGGGTACGTCTGCCCTCACTGTGAAGAGTGCACAAACGTTTGGGGAAGGGGAGGTGGCGAGGCGCTAGCTGCACGAGAGGGACTGAAGTTCCTGGGACGGATACCGATCGACCCCGGTTTGGTCAGGGTGCTGGACGATGCAAAGGAGGAAGCCATCAAGCGGGCCAAGGAAGGCGCACCAGCAAGGGGCGATGATGGGAAAGAGACTGACCAGCGACCTGCAAGACAAGCTTCGGTCGCTGCAATGGAAGTTGACGTCGATGTCACGCAACCGCTACCACCCACTCCTGCCCCTACTTCGGCAGCTGCACCAGCAGACGAGGAGACGCGAGCTATCCTCGCGCAGACTACTACGCCGGCTGGCACAATGCTCTCAAGGACGCTGCTACAAAGATACAGAGACTCTAAGACGTTCCCAGTCTTTGCCAAGATTGCTGCGCAGGTGTTGCAGGGCGTAGCGGAACATTCGCGAAGGATCGCAGAGGAAGGTGACTCTGGCGTGGGGATGAGGCGAGAGTGAGGAAGTAGGAGGAGTCATAGATGCTGCTTAGATGCGATGTGCCTTCTTACAAAGTTCGAGGTCTATGTACTTGTATTGTAACAAAAATGATCTAGAAAGGTATCAATTATCGAAAGGCGGCAGGCCAAATAGCTCGGGCCTGAAGTCCTCTAGGCTATTGATTGTTAGAGTTGCAGCAACCTCTTTCTCATCTGCAATGGCTCGCAGCTGATCGGGCAGGGATTTGAACGTCGGTCAGGTCAAGTCCGTGTCGGCGCTCTCGCGTCTCTATTACAACTCACCTGCGGATCCGGCACCCAGACGACCTGCATGCCAGCTGCTTTGGCGGCTTTCACTCCTCCCTGGCGGTATCAGACCAGAATGAGATCTCGTCAGAGGCTGTCCGGTCTTAGGCAGAAGAGCTTCATCTGGGCATCTACTTACAGTCGCGTCCTCGAAGACCAAGAATTGCTCCTCTCCTCCCTTCAGTGTTCCATCATGCTCTGGCCCGGGCTCCCGTACGATGGGTTGCCACTTTGAGGGCTCACCAAGTCCTTCTCTCGCGGCAAGGAGGAAGACATCTGCAAAGGGCTTGCCTCGCTTTAAGCGTTCGTCATCACCGCAGATGGCCCTGCCTTTGAAAGGAGCGAAAAGGTCCGGATTGGCTGACGATTTGATTTTGACTGGCAAGTGACGAGGGAACCGGCAGAGGACAAGTCAGCGGCGTCGCTAATGGCAGTGATCTCATTGAATGGGCGCTCGAAACTCACAATTGCGAGTCTTGCTACAAAGTTTGGTGTAGTGAACCCAGCGCCTCAAAGGGTCAGTGTACTGCAGCGTCCCTTGCCGGTACATGCATCTCCTCTACTCACGATCCAGTAGCCACGCAAACTGGGATGTTGTGCTTCGCAAGATGATCTATGAGTCTCTGTGCTCCGGGCATTGGTTTGACTAGCTCAGTCACGAGGCAAGACAAGGAGTGAGTAGTGCACCCTTCGCAGATTTCTTTGCAGATCCATGCCCTTACCTTTGCTGAATTCCTCGTCAAGATTCATATTCCGGTGGCTCAGGAAGGACTCGATGGTGAAGGGACATTCTGCAGCAAATATCTCCCCTTCCTTCTCGGGTGGCCAGAAGTTAGCCAGGAGAGTCTCTGCGGGGTAGCCGGGGCAGAGAGTCAGTGGGGAAGAGGCTCACTTGACACGGCGGGTAGTATCATCTGTCCACTCACCAACAGCCTTCTTCTCGGGCATGCCCATCAGCTTCATCTTCAGGTCCCAGCCCTGCTCTAGTCCATAAGGCTTGAGAACCTCGTTGACGACTTTTGTGTAGACGCCTGCGTATGAGAAGGCGAAGGTGAAATCAATGCCAATGTACCAGCACGCTGAAGGCACCTCAGCTTGCGAGACCTACCTTCTGAGTCGATGAGAAGGCCGTCCATGTCGAAGAGGACTGCCGTGACGGGCTTATATGCGATTGCCATGGTGAACAGGCAGGATCAAGAGAGGTGATGAATTGTTGAGCAACGTCTTGTAGAAGTAAGCGATGCTAGACTACCTCTGCTCTCTACCTTGCTCTTTCCCCACCTTGACGTCCTTCTGGCTGTTCCTTGGTCGGCAAGAGCGGAAAGAGCGGCGTGGCCTCCTCCACAGGCTGCGTGAGTCGAGGTGAGGTGCATTCGACACCGACGCCTGCCTCGGTTGTTATTCTCGCTGCCAGCCCCCCCTGGACCCCGCATTTGCATAAGCCCCTACACCATCTCCTCGTCGTCCTCCTTGGCGGCAACAGGGCTTCTGATAGAGCTTGCCATCCATTCTCGTCCTCAAAGGTGGGCCAAGGTCTCCCTTCCAGCCTGACATTGTGCGCGTCAAGGGGGCGCGACCCGCTCCCACATGGACGGCATCAACCTTGCAAAGTGAGTCGAGGAAGCCAGGCCCTCAAGGAGTCGACTGGACCTCTTCGTCTGACTTCTGACTTCTGACTTTTCCCCGCTCTCGTAGTGCCAAGGCGCAGTGGGATGATGCTCTCAGGGCCGCCTTGAACTCATTTCGTCTTCTCACCTCGCAGACCGATGCCAAGAGCTGGAAACCAGTCCCACCGCTGGCACAGTCCTCCAGCCATACAGGAGGCGCCATAGGTGGACAAGCATCTACTTCTGCGTCTTCTGTAGCTACTGGCAGCGGCTCAGCCACTTTCCCCAGAGCAGCAAGAGAGCGGACAGTGACTCCCCAGGCATCCCGTCTATTTGCTCCTTCCAGCCCCCTGTCGGCTCCCTCGCCCAAAGGAAAGGCAGTCGATCGTAGACGAGCCAGTGTCGATCTAAAGGAATTCAACAGCTCTACCGTCCCCGCACATGAGTTCCCACCATTTGCGCCTCTTCTGGCAGACCCTTCCTCGGTCAAGGTGCACCGGAGAAGCGGAGGAAAAGCAGTAGGCCTCCCGGCCGGCGTAGATGTGTACAGGGCAGTAGTGGAAGTCCCGTATGAGGGATCACCAGACCTGGATCCGTTCCGTAGCGCATTGACAACGCCGGAGGCCAGAACGAAGTGTGAGTACAGACGCAGATGAAGTGGAACCTGCCCACACTGCGCGGAGGATTACTACTGAATCACTGCCTCCCTTCGCTCGCACTGCTCAGGGGACCGGATGGTGGATGAGGCCGAGACAATCGAGATGCTGGACCCTCAGACTCGGATCACCAAGACCAACTTCAAACTGGGATGGCCAGCGAGTCCTCGTGACGCCATTTGCATCTCACGGTCCATCAATGATGGGAACACACTCATTGATGTTTCCACCTCTCTCAAGCGCTCCGCCGATGCTCCAGCATACCTCCGTCCGGCTCCGCCCTATGTCAGGTCGCACGTTCATCTCGCTGCCTGGTGTGTCCAGCTGCCTGAAGAGAAGCAGATGGAATCCGAGCAATCACGTATACGCGTAACATTATACTGGTCATGGGATATCAAGGGCATGTGGGTAGGAATGCCGCCAGGCGGGCTTGGCTCCCACTCGGTGTCACTCGTTACTGGCCTACTGTCCTTCGTTCGACAGGGCTCTTCCCACCTGCCAAGTCTGCGAAATTATGGGTCCACAGTGGAGATACTCTCGACATCTTACGATACTAGCAGGGATACGTTGTCCACGGAGTACTGTGTGCTAGCAGATGAAGGTGACGAGATTCGAGGCGCATCACTCGATTCGGCAAAGCCTCAAGACGCACTGGCGGAGGCAATCCGAGCCCAGCAGCGGATCCTGGGCAGTGGTATCGAATTTGCGTTGCCAGCAGAAGAGGGATGGGACGTTAAAGTGCAGGTCAGGAGCCAACACACCGCTGAAGAAGGGGACCCTAGAAGAGGGCAAGGGTGGCATACATCTGCCGAAAGAGCGAAACAGGATAATGGCGCACTGTCCAATTTGGTGACTCTTCGGGTCACCCACAGTCCTCTGCCCTTCTACGAAGAGAGTACCAGAGTCAAGATCTCCATTCAGAGGATAGCAGCAAGTTCAGACATCAGACTCAGGATCAATGACGAGAATCACGACGTAGTGGAGACAGGCTCCTCGGCAGAAGCACTTGTGCCCGTTCCAAATTTGGAAGAAGTGGGCCTGCTCAACGATTCAGCGAGCCTGTCAGGCATCAGCATTGCTAGCCTCAGCTCGCAAGAGACGCCCGGCATCAGTAATGTACAGCCTGAGGGACGTTCGCACAAGCATTCCGAAAGCGTGCACCAATTCTCTTCCAGTAAGCGTAGCTCGGCAATTGCTTCCATCGTCCGCCGCAACTACATTTACTTCACATCAATGCTACAAGAGCCGGATGCCAAGTGGAAACACCTCAGTGACAGCAAGGGTGTGGCAGTCACACAGCTCGACAGCATTGACCCCACACTGGTGGTCTACAGAGCAGAAGCTACATTCGTTGGCGTCGGAGTGTGGGACATTCTCGCCTCGGTCAGTAGTCCTGGAACACGGCCATACTGGGACAAGAACCTGGAAGACGCCAAGCTCATTGAGGATTTGGGCGATGTGAGTGCAGTCTGGCACACCAAGACGAAAGCAGCATGGCCTGTTAGCCCGCGAGATACGGTCATGGTTGAGACGTCCTACAAGTCGCCCTCGTCAGTCCACCTCTTCTCATTCTCGACCGATGACCGAGGCCTGTTTCCTACCATACCGGCTCCGGTCAACGGTACCATCCGTACGCAAGTCGATCTGCGTGGTTGGAGTATAGAATCGCTCAGTCCCACGACTGTGCATGTCACGTTGATTGAGCAGAGTGATCCAAAAGGCTGGACCAGCAAGAGTGCCACACCGACAATGATGACGAATGCAGTCGCTGGTGTGGGAGAGTATGCTATCAAAGTCGGAGCCCCTCCGCTTTTGACTCGTCTGCTCGGCGCCACTCTGACGGATTCGAAGTACGATCACGAGAAGGGCTTCTACCGCCTGGAATATTGTCAAGATCCCGAGCAGGCGAACGAAGCTTCGCAAAATGTGGAATGTGAGCTACGATGCGACATCGAAGGGTGGTCACAAAACCTCGATCTTGTGGTCGATCCACCTCCGATCAATGTCAGCTGCCTGAGAAGGCATAGACTAAGCCCGGGCGGTGGAGGGCTCTGGCTCACCATTGAGCATGTTCCTGAAAGTCTCGAAGACGACATTGCGAAGGTCACCGTGCGCAAAGGTGGCCCGGGGGGCAACAATGGAGCTCCGAAAGAGCGAGGTACAGTCATAGTGAACGGCGCTAGGATGAAAGTGGACGTAGATGAACTGAAAGAAGGAGAGGCTGCTCAATTGAAAGAGAAGAAGCGGAGCAAACCTCAAAGGATCCCTCTGGATCTTTTGGCCGGCGGAAGATCAGGAGCCGTGGGAGGGGCCGGCTCTGCAGGTCGCCGAGGCAGCGCATCAGTCAATTCGCTCGATGATTACCCTGCGAGCATCCCTTCGCGAGTAGGTACGCCGACTCCGCTGGAGGACAAGGGTACTTCTGCTCCGGCAACGGGAACGCCCTTTTCCGACAAGCAGCCGAAGTTCCCAATGACACCGGCCCTTGATGTTCTCTTCCTCCTACGACGCATCTATGCAGAAAGAAGTCCCGATCCAGCAGTCACTCCGGCTGGCTGGGCTTTGGTATCTCATCGCAACGGACTCTATGTGAGAAGGAAGGTCATGGCTTCCATCTCCCCTACCGTTGCTGTTCAGCGCGGTGACAAGGTCGTCCAAGGTCTCACGGCGGAAGATCTGGTCACGGCAGTCTCAAGCCTTGGCTGCCGAAAGCAATGGGACGATAGAGTAGAGAGCACTAGATTTCTAGAGAGCTACGGCAATGGCGTCACGTCCAGCTTTATAACATCGACGGGCGCCTTTCCTTTCCGAGGTCGAGGATTCTATCTGGCTAGCCTGACAGCGAAGGCTTTGCCGACCGTTCTGCCCACCTCGTCGACTTCGTCTTCGTCAGTGCACTCGCAAGGCGTATACTACCACGCTTCCGCTTCCTTCCCGGAGCAGACTTCTCGCTTCAGCCCTTCTCAGCTGAACAGTGCCGGTTATCCGATTGGCAAGGTCCTCGTAGACGGCTGGATCTTCGAGACGTTGGATCCCTATAGCTCAACTCTGAACTATCAGATTCCGTCCACGAGATGTACGCACATCGTAGCCATTGATTACGCCGGAAGTCTACCGGCAGCGGTCAACACCATCTGGAACTCGAACCTGCCCAGGAGCATTTTGTCTGTGGAGGCTTTCCTCAAGGGCAGAGGTGCAGTACCGGCTGTGAGGTCACCCCCTGCTTTCCTGCAAGTGCTGGGTGACGGAAGGGACGAAGACCATGACTACACATGGGTGGTTGAAGACGAGAAGTCAAGTGAGGCGTCACCCAGCCAACCCCAAGCAACGCTTCTGTTCAACAATTTCTCTCCTACTGCAAAGAGGCTCGAGGTCCTGGTCCTTGTTTCGGCCACAAAGACGATCAAGTCAGAAAGCAGCAATGGCAGTACCACCCCCAACCCACCCGTGACTCCCTCGAAAGCATCGTCAAAGAAGCCGACAGCAGCTCTCCTCAGTAGTCCAGCTGCTGCGAGGCCTACTGTCACCGATCATGATCCGATGACGCCCCTCAAGCCGACCGCGTTGACGTCCGATCAAATGTCCCTTGCTCGCAAGGCCAGCTCGTCGTCACTTCGCTCTTCTGCCACTGTCAAGACGCCGACGCCTTCCACCTATCGAGTGCCCCGTATCTCGATGAACAAGAAGGGTCAACAGAGTCGGCCTACTCTCATTGCGGATGTCGAAATCGAGCTCAAACACTACATGTCTGGCTACAAGATCGAGATCTTCTCAGAGTTCGGTGCGGAAGTAGGCAAAGAGAAGAAGATCATCGAAGAAAAAGCAGACACTGGCTCACGTGTCTCATCGCTCAACGTAGCGGCAAAAGCCAAGAAGGATCTTCCCATCGAGACCACAGTGTATGACTTGCCCCCTTCGGCAGTACTCGCTGCTACGCTTGACCCCTCTGCACGACCCCGTCGTCACCTTTTGCGGCTATCGTTGCCCACGGAAAGCGAAGCAGAGACCAAAGGCGATGGTGGTACGGAACGCGCAGACTCATCATGGCTCAAACAGATGAAGGAGAGAGGTGCCACGATCCGAGTCGTCGTCCGACCGGTTCGCTCGGAAGCGTCCTCAATTGGGGTCGAGGTCCAGGCTACTGCCACTGCCCCTCTTACGGATGAGCAGAAGGCGGAGCTGAAGAGGGAGGCAGAAGAGATGGACTCACAATCTGTCCCGGTCCATCTAGGAGGGCAGAAGCTTGAAGTCGTCCATGTCAATCAGACTTCTGCCATGCTGCAGAGAGAGTCCGAGATAGGTTCTGGCCTCACCCGGCTGAGAAGGTAAGTCAAACCGGCGAGTGAAAGCAGAAGAGCTTCAACCTTGACTGACTGAGGTCTTTCCTCATCTTGCTTCTGTTCCCTAAGGTTGCCGCGGCGTAATGCAGCCAGCAGTGCTGCAGGAGAGACCGTCAAGGCAGAAGATCAGATCCCTCCAACGCTCGCTCAGCCCATTGCGGCCGCTCTAGAGCTGAAGGAACCCCCAGCTCCACCACCTGAGGCTGCGAAGCCCGCAGCGGTGGCGCCTGTTGCTTCTGCTCCCGTGCAAGTTGGTGCAAGCTCTAAAGCTTCGACTGCCAGCAGTAAGGAGCCTTCGAAGCCTTCCAGTGAAAAGGAGGCTGCGGCTAGCAGCACGCAGAAGAAGGAACCGATCACTGCGTCTTCAGCTACTGCTCACCTCATGGGCCTACTTCAATCCTACCCTCTCTCACGTCTGAATCCATCAACCGCTGTCTCGACCGTCTCAGCAAATGGAGAAGCCGGTTTGCGACAGCGAAACGGAGATGCGACAGGGCCTGTCGACAAGGGCAAAGCTTCAGCTCAAGGCACGGGTGAAGGTGCAGATGCGGCTGGCCAAGGATCGGCCGAAGCGGCTAGGCTGGGAGCTAATGCGCCGAGGATACTGGGCGGCCGGCTGTTCCACGAAGCGCGCTACAGTCTAGCAACGCTGCTTCTGGTGGCCATCATTTGCTTCCTCGCTGGTTCACTGATCAGGGCCATGCTCTCCCCAGCGGACTTTATCTTCTACCCATCCAAGGGGTCTTTGACGCTGCCTCAAAGTGATCAGCCAGATGCCCAAGGTCTGAAACCCCTCACGAGTCACGCGGCCGGAGCGGCAGCGGCGGAGATTCAACGTATGCTTGGTCAGCATCATCATGATCATGGGAGCATTGGTTTGCCTATGGGAGCTGATGGCGGTGGTGTTAGTGGTCCTGGTGGGTCCGTTGCGAGTGGTGGAGCTGCAATTGCCTGGCGGAGGATGTTGCGACTGGTAGAGATCAAGAGGGCGATTGCGGGTAGATTCGATCTGGTCCTGGCGGTGGTGGACCGAAGACTCTGATGTACGGACAAGGAATGTCACGATGGTTGATTTGTATGTCTACCTCTCGACAAATACATTCTACATTCACACATGTACCTAGTCCGCATTGGAGTGACGTCCTTGCCATCGATCTCCGGTCTCCTTCGCGCTCCATCTCTCGCATTCGCCAAAAGCGTCGACAACCTCCCCTTGACCCCATGTCTACCCGCCGCGCGGGGCTTCAAGCAATGGCGCTGGCCATGGGAACGATGAGAAGCGAGGGGGGACCCTATCCTCGATTGGGTTGCGGGACGAGATTGCTCCGCTTTTGCTCGCAAGCACGAACAAGCAAGGAGGTTCCATTTCGAGCCGCTCCTTTGCTTTCACCAAGGTTTCTGATCGCTAGGACGATCCAGCTTGAGGCTTAGGCCATCGCGCCCAAGACTCAGTGTGAGCCAGCCTATCGCGGCCATCCTTGAGGGTCGCCTGCTTTAGGCTGGCCTCGTCTTCGCAAGTGTGCCCGGGCTCCGAGAACTCAGACTTTGCCGTCTGCGAGATTCGATTCGACTGGGGCTCACCGCATCTCCGTGGCGATGGCCATAGCGACCCCAGCTGCCAACCAACGATCGACGGTTTCTACTCCCTCCGACTAGGTGAATTGGGCCGAGGCACTCCCTCTTACACCGAGCATCTCAAATCAACGCAAACCTTCGATCACATTGATCGAGCTAAGTGCAAACGCCGCTGGAGGAAGGGCACCTCATCAGAATCTGGGTGAGTTGCCGGAGTTGCTAGGAAGCAAAGCGGGCGAGGGACTCAAAGGGGGAGGGAGAGGACACTGATCCTTTGCTCGCAGCCTCTTCGCTGACACCCAATTGTGATCGGAGAGATTCTTTGTCACAGGAAGGATTGACTCACGCCTTGCCTGGCACTCCAGACCGGCATCGGCCTTGGAGGAGCCGATGCAAAGACAGAAAGGGCCACTCCTCCCTCGCCAACCCTGCCTCGACCTCTTTCCAATCAGTCCCCACTCGTCCTTCCCTGGTAGCCACACCTCACGCTCATATCCACACCCTGCTCAGGCATTGCCCTTTACGCTTACGACACCCCTCACGCTCATTGCTATCTCATTGCATACATCAGTGCCTTTCGATCAGCCACAGCTACCAACTACCGCTATCTCCCCCGTGCTACTCCTGGTCTACCCTCACACCTTCCCAAACAGCCTCAGCAGACATGCTAGACTTGCATCTCACAGACCAGTCGTGCTTCGACAGCAGCAGCAGTGCTTCCAACGCTGCCACTGGCAGCTCTTCAGACCAACTTTCCGATAATCAGCCGTGCTGGGGGCCCTCTTGGACCACACCTCAGTCACAGACGCTAGCATCTCCTCAAGTGCAGCTAGACAATCTGGAGCAGCACTCAGCATTCAGCGACGGCAGCTTGAGCAACATTGCCGACTACCTTACGCCTTCGAGCGCGAGCTCCGACGAAGCCTCAGCCCTCCTTACCCCGTCAACAGCGCCCCACATCTCTCCAAACACTTCCTATGCTGGCACGGACTCTTGCAAACAGACGACAAGCAAAGCTTTCAATGCTGTCGATGGCAGAACTCTTGCTGCCGTCGCTCTTTATACGAATGGTGAGTCCACCAGAGTCAACGGCAGGTCCTCGCATGCATATATGCATGTCTGTGCCGGATTGCTGTTCTCCAACCTAGACTCTGACATCGCTGCTGCACGGCGCCGTCTCGACAGCATTGAGGGGCGGTCATGACTCCCTCGCGCCTGGTCTTGGCTCTGCCAGTATCCTAAGCGACATGGCACCATCTCATTCTCAAGAGCTTCAAGATCCGAATCCTTTTGCCCATCTTTCGCATGAGGCCCGCCCCCAGCAAGAATCTGCCGCGGCTACGAGTGCTCTTCTATATCCTTTCGTCAATTATCGGCTACAAGACTGGCGTAGTCTCTCCAACCATAGGAACACAAAGTCGACTGGCTCGATCCTCGATCAAATCATCGGCTCATGTAACGCCACAAAGAGCAACGGCCGCGCTCACGAGGCTTCGGCCAAAGTGCAGAGCTCCAAGAGCGGCTCGACGGAGTCTTACGAGCAGGATTCAGCTTCCAATGACCCAACGAAGCTAGCTTGCAAGTCATCGCTCTCACAGTCAGCACTGTCAGAAGCAGGGGCAACTTGTGTCGATGCTGACGTGTTGTCCCTAGCGCTCATGAGTAGGGCTTATGCGACTGCTTCTAGCGAGTCTTACCTCGTCCATTATCCGAGTGGTTGCAAGATCTCTCTCGTCGACTCGGCCTGCATTAGTCCAGCGGCAAACACTCCACTAGGTCAGCAGTCGTCCAATTCGAGTGCTGCCTCTACCTCGAAGTCCTGCTTCCTCATGTGGCAAAAGGAAGGTGCACGATTTTCCGCCAGCTCTTCTGTCTCACTCGATGGCCACGGCCAGCCGGAAATGTCGGACAATGCCGATCATTGTGGTTCTATCACCACAGATCGGTCACTGACTGGAGCGATGGAAGTCCAGACGGACAGGGGCAGCTCCCCTGGTTCTTGTGAGACAAGGCAAGCACAGGCTGAGCTGGCGACACTAAGGGCCGACAACAAGGACTCCCATTACGAGCGAGAGAAAGGGAGCAGGCAATATGAGTATTTGGCTGCTGTTGTTCTGCCCGCCGAGGGCGATCAAGAATCCTTGCCTTACTCTACCAAGACCGACCAAGATCCCCGACGAATTCCCTCACGAGAGCAATTTGAGGGAGACGAAGATACCAGAGCACTTGCACAGGAGCCCAAGCTTGGTGCTGGCGACCTTTACACTCCCAAATTCGTCAAAGGTCATCGAACTGATCGACAGGGCTGGTGCGATTGCGGCAAGTGGCTGGGCATGAAGTCATCCGTCTACAACTACCATGCCAGCATCTGTCATGGCGTCTCCTGCCGAACGGGCCGTCCCTTTGCTCCTCCTACTCAGATTCGATGGTGCAAAGAACTCAAGATGGTCGATGCTCATTGCCACAATTGTGACGAGTGGGTGAACATCATGCGAAAGATGATGCGTCACAGGACTTGGAAGAACTGGTTCGTACACGCTTCTCATTGTCATCACAAGGCTGCCAAGCCCAAATCTACAGCACTTCAGCTGCAGCCGGCAGTTGTTGAAACGACTGAGGAAGTCAACTCAGAGGAACGAGAGCAGCCTGCGAAGAAGCGCAGCTCAGCTCCTTCGACCTCCAAGACTTCGATCCGACTCAAATGCTGCCGCACCAAGTAGAAGCCGCCGTGCAAGCCTTCAAACTCGGGATAAGCAACCTGCCTCGTCGTCATCATCATTCCTCTGAGTAACCTACCGCAAGGGGCTCGTCATGACTCTGTCCAATCCTAATCATCAACCTGGCGCCTTCGGAGAGGGGCCTTGTCCTTTCCAAGGTCTCAGTGTCATCGGCAGTGCCCACTAACATACCTTACCACTCCCGTCAATACGCCGAATAATGTCAACGTACAAGCTGCTCCCAAGGTCCCAAGATCGCTGCCTCTGCAGCGCTAGCGTTGCCAACGACTGGTCCGCAACTGACTTCAGGTTCGTTCGCTTCCCCCTCGCTTCCCTTTCGCCTTCCCTGCTGTGTACCCACGCTCACTGTAGAATCATGGACCTGCTTTCCTCATCTCTCAAGACCCTTCCGCCGCCGTCACGAAGTCAATTGACCCCATCGTGTGTAGGCAGAAGACTCTTGTCGACAAACAAAAAACTCTGTCACCGGTAGTTGTGAGTGAGCCATACATGGCATTGCTAGTCATTATACGGGACTGTCGGTCGCAGAGTACAGTACAGTCAGAGGTCGTTCGTCTTCTATCTGATAGGCTTCCTAGCCCAGAGGAGGTAATTGCACTCTTCCCCCCATCCGCTCCTCTGCATCCAACCACTTCTATCCAGCAATCGCCAATCGCCAATCAGTGGGTCATAAATGATCCCACGCGACTCCATCTGCAGTCGACTTGGTAGTGACCTAACCCCGTCCAGAGAAGCAAAGGCGTCATTGCTGTTGTCTACGCTACTAGAGGGCTGCTTTCCTCCTTGTTTGGATGATGGGTACCAGCCCAATCCTCCACCTTCCTCTTCAGCAATGAACTTCCTCAACTCCTCACTCTTGACGTACTTCTCGTAGGAATGGGTCCCCCTACTGACCAGTCCCATGACTTCTTCCGCAAGCGTAATAGTCAGTAATCTTGCGAGTGGAGTTCGGGCAATGGTACTGAGGAGGAGATGACCTCCTGGCTTGAGGAGAGAGGAGAGGGAGTGCAGGAAGGCGGCTGGCGAAGAGACGTGCTCGAGGACTTCGACCGAGGCGACAATGTCGTAGCCTTCCGCGTGGTCTCCGCTCGGAGAGGCAAGAAGGTCTTCGGCTGCTGTGTGCGAATAGGTGAGCCGTGGAGAAGAGGAGGTTGGAGAGGAAGAGGGGGAGGGAGTGGAGAAGAAGGGGTCGAGAGAGGCGTGGTGCTGTGCAATGGCGATGTTGGTACCGGTGGCATCGATGCCGTGGACTGTTGCGCCAAGCCGAGCCAAAGACTGTCAAGTGTAGGTCATTGGCCTCAGCTCATATATGACGGACTCTCCTGTCCCTCCCTGAAGTCGACTCACTTCGCTCAGTAATCCTCCACCGCATCCCACATCCAGCACCCTCAGACCCTTGCACCACTCCCTCTCTCTCCTCCTCTCCTCCGCCCTCACTTCAGCACTAGCACCACCTTGTCTACTTCCACTTTGCAGGCTCCTCCCAGTCTCCCTCGCTCGATCCCAGCCCTGCGTCTCGACGACCTTGTCCCTGAGAAAAGCAATACGGCCCTTGTTCATTTTGTGCAGAAGACTGAGCTCACCATTGGGATCCCACCAGGTTGAGGAAAGGCGGGTGAAGTGTTCTACTTCGGAGGCGTGGACGGAGCTTCGTTGTTGCTGTTGTTGCTGATGTTGTTGCAGAGTGGCGGAAGAGGAGGCGAGATTGCGGGTGGAGTGCAAAGGGGAGCTCGAGGAGCATGCGATTGGAGCGGACCGCGGACGATGAGCGCTTCCATATTGCGACAGTGAAGAAGCTGCGGTAGAGGGCAGCTTCAGTCGTGATGTGGAAGCAGCAGCGGATTTGATCATCCCTGTAGCCGTCGCTGTCAAGGCTACTTGATTGTGAGTATCGTCTTGGATTTCAGTGGTAATAATCCTCTCCGGAAAGCTGACGGCAGGAAGAAGCGGAACGGCAGCTGGGCCTCGGCGCCTCGGCTGCTTTCACGGCTGAGCGACTCCACTTGCACCGACCACGTCGCTTTCCCAGACTGAGCCTCCTCCCTTCCACAACGAGCGTACCAAACTTACTTTCACTTTCCTAAATCTGCGACTACCTTCTCTCTGGTCCAACAGCTTTGTAAGATACCTTTTGTACAAGTGTAGCGTCGCCTCGTCATTCCTGCCATGGAGTCTGCCCTGGGCTGGGTCGACGACCTCTTCCACCTCTTCGGTCGCGAACCTCCACCCAACCTCAACCTCTACATCGCCCTTGTAGTCATCCTCGTTCCCCTCCCCATCGTCTTCCTCTTTGTCAGATCTGCCCGTCCAAGACAAGGTATCGTCCCTCCCTACCGCGAGCGAGTGCTCATCCTCGGCGCCTCCTCTGGCGTGGGCGAAGAGCTGGCGCTGCAGTACTCTCAAAGGGGATGCCGCAATCTGATTCTAGTTGCGCGTCGGGCTGATGAGCTGGCAAAGGTCAAGGCAAAGTGTGATGAGAGGAGAAAAGAGGGAGAGGAGTGGGAGCAGAGTCAAGAGGCGCCTGGGTGGGAGAAGGTAGGAGAGACGGTCACGACCATTACGGCCGACTGCACAAAGCCAGAGGACCTTCTCAAGATCCGGCAGCTGGTCAGGAAGAGTGAGTAGCAAGCATTGAGAGAGCAGCAGAAGCCTGGCTACCCATATCTGTAGGGCTCACATTTCGTCACCTTTGCTCTGCGGCCTGTGACAGCAATGGGAGGACTGGATACACTGCACATCGTCTTCGGTGCCTCAGCGCTTCGTTCTGTGCTAGGCACAGCCGGCATCGATCCCGTCACCTCCTCACAGCCTCTCACTCCAGCAAACGCCCATGCCACTCTTGAAGGCATCACCCAGACTATGACCTCTGCCCGCAAAATCCTCGACGTCAATGCTGCCGCCACAGCAGGGATCATGGTCACCTTCATCCCGCTCCTGCAACTCTCCTCGCCCGCTCCAGCAGCCGTGCTCATGTCTAGCGTGGCCGCCCTGGTGCCCCCACCTACTCGCGGGTTGTACGCAGGTAGTAAAGCAGCTCAGATGCAGATCTTCCAGACTGCTGCCCTCGAAGCCAAGGCGCAGAGTGAGCACGCCACAAAGACTGGTCAGGCCCACCGGGCTTCAGTCAAGTGCTTTGTCCTGGCACCAGGGACCATTCGTACCGATTTCCGGCTATCGGCAGTGGATGGACCGATTGACGCTTCGATTCGCGATGCCTCGTGGGATCAGGCGGCGAACAAGAAGGGAGGAAGCAGCGATCTACTCGAAGTGGGAGAGGTGGCTCACGATGCGATTCGTGGAGCAGATCGGATGGCAGAGGGCGTCAAGATTATTCCAGCCAAGTACAAGCTGGTGCGCTTTGCACAGTTACTGGTGTGAGTACAGACGGTACAGATGAGCGTGGGAGTGCTGGCTTGACGACTGATCGTACTGCATCCCCCCTCATCGTCGTAATTGCAGACCTAATGTCATGGGCAGCGTTGCACGCAAGAAGTACGGGTACTGATGCTCGAGTCTGACTCCTGGACCACGTCTTGCTGGGGCTCAGGTGAAGGGAAATCCTCAGTCGATCAAGTCGCAGCCGGCAGGCCTTTGAGCCCTTGCACGGTATCCAGGCTAGCAATCAAAACTCTCACACTAGCATAACGTTCGTACACCCATGAGCAGATTCGGAGATGGTACGATGCGGGACTCGACCGAAGGGGAAAGCGAGAAGAGGATCGTTAATTCAATGATAGTGTATGAGTAGAGATGTGTGTAAATATGGACAGATGAATGGGATCGAACAGGGCAGGACTGAGTAAGAGTGTACGTCGCCGGGAGGAAGCGAGAGAATGAAGAAAGGAAAAAGAGAATAAGGTGCTTCGATCCTGGGAGAGCAACGTAAAGAAATGGGCAAGGAAATTCTGAGAGTAAAAGGAATGTGATCTAGGAAGAAAGGAGTGAGCGAGGGTGTGGGGATGTGCTAATGGGTGCTTCTTCAAGCGCCTAGACCGCGGAGCATAGGCGCCTTGAAGCTCGCGAGCGAGTCCATTGAACCTCTCCTGCCTAGCCACTGTCCTCCAATCTCGTCGTCCTCATCGTCATTGTCCTGGGCTAGATCCAGGTCAGCTTCAGAGGACTGGAGAAGCGAAAGAGCGCTGACCCTCTTGATCAGTCTACCGCTACTACCAGCACTAGTGGCGTGGGCAGTAGGCGATGAGGAGGGCGAGGAGGCAGACAGTCCAGTGGCAGCGCTAAAGGAAGCACGGAGGGAAGAGTTGCTCCCTCTACTCCTGGCGGTCAACCTCGATTCGCTGGCGGGGACAAGGAGTGCCGAGCCCCTCCTAGGTGCAAGGGCAGCACTGCCAGTGCCGCTCTCGCCTTTGACCGGGGTACTGTCTGCACTAGCTGGCTTGATGAATTGCCGCAGCGCCTGCTGACGACTCTCCAGCTGGGCAATCTTATTTCGCACTGAGGGGACGACGGCAGTCCCTGCTCCTCCAGCAGCTGCAGCTGCTGCTGCGCGAAGATTTTGTGAAGAGTGGCCACGAGTCAGTCTCTCCTTCTCCAGCGTGAAAGAGGCAACGCTCGCCGAGTGACGCATTGTTCGGGTCGGTGTAGCGGGAGAAACTCGAGTGGCGATCGCTGGCTCGGCAGTGGCTTCTCTTCGTACCCTAGGTGGGGTACACTGAGCGAGCAGAGCAGCAGAGGCGACACTCTTCTGAGTGTGTGATTGTTTGGAAATAGTAAAGTAGTCATCGGCTGCGCCCATATCCGCCTCAGCGTGTAGCGCCTCGGGAGTGAGGGCCTCCTGAGCCGAGTCGGATTCGGAGGAGGAGCTGAGCTCCCTGCTTACAGCGACGCTCTTGCGTGGCGACAGGCGCGAGGACGTCTTGACCGTGGGTGCAGCAACTGGAGCTGGCACATTCACGAGCGGAGGCTGCTTGGACGTAGGTCGTGCTTTGGTGGGACTCTTCACCGTCCTTGCATCTCTGGGAGACTCTTCGGATACGGCGTCCGCGAATTGAGCAGCGGCGGCTTTCGCGCGAGGCGCATCTTTGAGGGAAGCCGAGATGGGTCGAGGACCCTTGTTCTGTCTCAGAGGAGCGTCCGAGGTGGCAAAAGTGAAGCTCGACTTTGTCTTGAGAGCTGCTTTAGTCGGTGAGGTATGGTCACGACTGAGAGGGAGGACCTTGGCTGTTGGAGAAGAGGCGGCAGCGGCAGGCTCGACTACTACTGCCGCCCGCTTCTCAGCAGGCGTAACAGCTACTCGTGCTCGCAAGTTGCCCGAGGACTTCTTGAGCGTGGCGACTGCAGATGAAGTGGTCAAGGGTAGAGTTGCAAGTGTGGGGTGAAGTACCCTACGACCAACCGCCTGGCCTCGATCCTGCCCGAGGATCGATCTCTCTGGAGACTCCACCTTGATAGCGGGACATCCGTGCTGCGACACTGTTTCATTCCGGCCGGTGTACCCGACCACAGCATCCTGGCTATCATCGCCATCTCTAACGGTCTCGACGCTGACGTCGGGGTCGAAACTCTCTTCTTCGTCCGCATTGAATCGTTCGCTCTGATCTCTGCGATGCGTAGACTCGACAACCATGTCGACCTCGTCCACCGAGTCCTGATTGAGGCCCAAGGTACGGTTGCCAGCATCCTCTCCTTCGTCATCAGAGTCAAATGCATCACCATCGTCTACCGATACGACTGGCAGCTGCAGGAAAGGGAAGCCGAAGCTAGGGGCAGGAACATCGATGTTCTCATAGTGGCGATGACCGCTCGAGCGGCGTCGAGAATTGGCAGTTGCGAAGCTTGCCTGGGAAGTGGTGAAGGTCGAACTTGTGGTACTTGTGGGTGTCCGGTCCTCGTCGAGGTCACGCTGCAGGCTGTTGGCAGCATCAATGTCGATGCCCAGACCAAGGGGCAGATTCTCGGTGCTGGTCTGCTGTGAGCTATTCTTTCGAGCAGTAGCGCTCTTGATCGCGTGATTGATAAAGTCGAGTGACTTCTGATGCTGGATGCTACGACCTCCACTGGCTTCAGGAGCCTGAAGGTGACCGTTGGGCTGCAGGTGCCCATTGCGCTCGGCTGCTCGCTGTGAGAGGGCTAGAAGGCGATTAGGTGGACCAGACGGCAAGTGAGGTTGCCCTTGGCCGATCTGCACTTGACCCGGGCTGCGTAGAGCTTCTGCTGCCCTCACCTTTTGAATCATGGGCGCCTCGTCGGGTGACATGGCGCCACGGTTGCTGAGAGGCGAGGAAGCGAACCAGCTTCGTGCAACGCTGATACTGCTCAGGCTCTTCCCGCTGATGCTCTTGAGAGGTGGCGGGTCAAGCGAAGTGAAGTTGACAACTCGTAGGGGCAAGTCGATGATGACATCAGCGTGAGAAGAGCTTCCGACAGAGACCCTGGCCTCGTATGAGATCTCGACGTGACGACTGCGCGCGATGCTCAGCGCCTCGACCGGAATGTTGAGGTGATGAGCGAATTCCAGGTGACTGTTTGGCTGTACACCAGTCCACCAGCTCTGAGATGCGCTTCCATCCGGGGAAGCGTCTTGAGCCACTCCCAAGACCTCCTCTGCCACCCTCTTGCGAGATACTATTGCCTCGCAGGCCTCTGGGTCAAAGCCTTCTGTTGTCGAGCCATGGGCCCGAAGCTCTGGCCTTGGCTGGTAGATAGTGACTGTGCGGACAAGCGACAGGGTCACATTCTTGATACGCCTTGATGTGTCGTTGCGAACAGCAACGTTCACATACACACGTTGACCTGCCACCCATGTCGGTCGATGCAACGATGCAGTCAGACTAATCCTGTTTCTCTCGGTCGTGGCTTGGATGGGCCGAGGGGCACTTGCCAGAACGACAGCAGGGTTTATGTACGGGAGTAGATCCACATGTCGGTAGAAGTGAGCAATGGACCTGTTGCTCCCGTCAGAACTCTTGAGCTTGACAGACCCGATGACGATGTAGCGGACGAGAGCCTTCTTGCCACGATAGCTACCCTTGGCACCTTTGCCAATGGGCATCTCGAGGGAGAAGGGGATCGAGTGCGAGCCTTCACGTCCGACCGAGTAGCCCTCTTCGTCCGGCTGAGAAGCAAAGCAAGGCAGTGGCTCATGACCTTCAAACCCGGGAGAGGAAAGACATGGTGATCCGTGTAGTACGTAAGGTTGAGAACCGCCAGGCTGGGTATCACCATCCACGATCGTCGAATGGTGGTAGAAGATGTGCCGAGTCTCGTCATCGAGGAGCTCTTCGAAGCCCACGACTCGCACTTTCGGATAAGCAAGGAGCAGCTCGCCCCTGCCCTTCTTGTCCTTGCCGATATTGACCATCAGCCGACCACGAAGATTTCCTCCCTCGACTACCAATTCGCTTTCCAAAAGCAGGTCAATGTCTACTCGAGACTTCTTCTGCTCTGGAGAGCTCGCTTCGGGTGCAGCCTGAATGGCGCCCATCAGATGGGAGCCCTTGATGGGAGAAGCAGCGCGAGAGTCCAAGTCCGACGTTGGCGAAGGAAGCGGCTTCCTCGGCGCATTGCTCGGCATGGGCATCGCCTCAGAAGAGGAAGCGATGAACTGAACATTCGTGCCTCGATCTGCCATCACAGGATCGACGTCACTGTAGCTCTCCACTTGCGGATCTAAGCTTGCCGCCGGTGTCTCAGAATAAGTTCTGGCTTGTCGAGCGGGCCGTGTCTCGACAGCATCGAACGACTCGTACGGTTGCTGGACAAAGCGAGGATCGAAGTGACCGTAGTCTGTCTGACCGAAAGACTCCTCCGCCTGCTCCTCGGGCTGCCAGTCCTCTACAGCTCCATTCACGTAAACGTTACTGGGCGAGATGATTTCCCCCACGCAGAAGGAGCTTCTCGTGTCGTAGAGAGCCGGTCTCGCCTCGGCAACGTCTGCTTGCTGCGCAGACTGGTGCATGTGCCCATCAAAGCTTTGACTCCTCGCCGAGGGGATTGAACGTCTCTCCGCAGCGATGGCCTGTACGACCGTCGGTGGTTCCGTCTTGGTCCTCTCGCCTCGAGGTCGGAACTGCAGCGGCGCAGTAGTGGGCACTTGAGGTAATGCTCTGCGTGACTGAGAAGCTGGCATCTGAGACACGTCAGAAGGGCTTGGCTCGTCCCGCAGCTGCTGCGACGCATCATTCTCAGCTTCTGGCGAAGTGACAGTCTCCGTAGATGAGGAGCTACTGCCACCGCTGGGTGCATCAGGTCGCTTGTAACCGCCAAAGCCGTCCGACACCATGCCATCCTCTCGAGGTGTCAATGGCGCTTCCGGCTCTAGAAGGGCCAACTTAATCTTCGAAGGCGAAGCAGAGCCTGCCGATTGGGCTTTCTTATCGGATTGACGAGGGGAAGAAGGAGCAGAGATGGAGGCGGCAAGAGCACTGGGTGCCTTTTGCTTGGCGAAAGTGTTAGCTCCCACACTTTGCGTCTTCCTATGCGAGAGGGGCTCGACAGCCTTTCCAGGTCTGGTAGTCACAGCAGCTGCAGCGGTTCCAAGGTCATGGGTGCTGACACTCTTTGACATGGTATGTACAGGCGACTCGGCTTCGTTGTAGCCCAAAGCCGGCTGAGAAGCCCGCTTACGAAGCATGCGAGATCTTTGTGCTGCTGTTGGGTACAGATCAGCAGGGGACGTCTCTGAGGAGGGCGAAGCGCCGTAGTCCGAGGGCGGCGAGGGGACGCTCGAATCGTAGCCGTTGTAGTAAGTACCTGTTGATGAACGAGCAGTGGCGCCGGAGAAGCTAGAACGGCCTGTGTAGCCTGCTTCTGGAGAGCTGAAATCGTAGTGTCCGTCCTCCTCAAGATGTTCCGGAGCTTGGGTGATACCTAGCCCCATGACGCCAGGTTGTCCACTAGCGATCCTCACTCTCCTTCGAGGTGTCGGGAGCTGGGCATTCGAGCTCTGACCTTGTGAGCCCGTAGCTGTGTGACGCTTGGGGAGGTTATGGGGCAGGGGAACAGGCTTCCTTGACGAAGTTGGCGCAGATGGAGCAGAATTCATCTGAGGAAGTGCGGGTCTGTGTTGAACGGGACGCTGTACCTGCTCCTCTGGCGGTCCGAAGTCGATGCCCAACCCAGTCATCATAATAGGCAACGACGCAAATGTGCTACTTTGGCAAAAAAGAGAGAAAGGAGATCTGAGACCAAAAGAGGTATACTGAGCTCGATGGACGGGGATCTAGATGGTGAGGAGGATCTTCGAGGGAGAGAGTGAGCTTGAAGAAGTGCTTGAAGAGTAGTTGCAAATGGCAAAGCTGAAGTGAAGGAGGATGAGAGAGTCGACTCAATGGTAAAGGACGTCACCCTGACAATGAATGCAAAGACAGCCGCCGCCCCGCCGCTGTTGGTTGCCATTGAACGGCCATTGTTGGTCGAGGGCGACACGGAAGCAGGGCTTCCTGACGTTTGAGTTTGAACATCCACCGCGTCGGAGGAATGTTCCCCGCAACGCCGGCAGACCGACAGCCACGCCATCTCGCCGCCCGTTCCCACGCGTCAGGCGCACCTCTTGGCGCAGGCACCACAACAGTCGCCCCAACACACGGCGACCTCGGCAACCAGGCATGCGCCAAGGACTCATCTCAGTCTACCATTGACAGTGTGACAGGGAAATCACTTGCGCCTACAACAAAGACCTGCACACCGCTCTCGGCCGTCACATCCGCCTGACTAAGACCTCTTACGCTTGGACCCTGGCTCCTTGGCTCTAATCGATGCCATGTCATCAAGTGCCTCGAGCAGCTGCCCAGACAGGATATCGTTTTGACCCGCCCATTTGACCATTTCATCTTCCACGGCCTCGAGGCTTTGCAAGCTCTGCAACGCCTCGAGCCGCCGCTGTGCCTTCTCTGCCTCCGCAGCGCTCATCTGTTCCCTCGCATCATCGTCCTCTTTCAGAGCTGAGTCTTCTGTACCGTCCTCCGCTGCCTCTGGCACAGACCTATCTACCACGCTGGCAAAGTTGACCGGCAAAGCAAATGGCATCCCAAATTTGTCGGTATCCTTCAGACGATCAGAGAAATCCAGCTTGACCTTCTTCTCGTCCTTGTCGAAGTCGTCTTCTTCTTGTGCGGCACCATTGACCTCCGATCCACGGCCTAGCAAGCCGCTCCCGAGGACCAAGTGGCACATGTGAGCTATTCGTTGCAGCATGCGGGCAGCTGAGGCAGCCGGACCTTCTGGAACACCGGTCTTCAGGTTAAAGGGGGTGCGGTAGACGTGGAAGCGCATCGACGATGGTCGATCGACGGTGAAGCGTGAGGGATGGGGTGCGGAGACGGCATGCGGGTTCACCTGACTTGGTACTTCAGACGAAGGCTTCGTGGATTGCAGAGGCATCGCTCTGCCCGCAGGAGCAGAAAGGTTGAGCGAGGATTGAGAACTATCAGGCTTGCCGTTCACTTGAGGGGCCGAAGGAGCCGCTGATGAGCCGGCAAAAGTAGCCGGCGCGACTGGTTTCGGCTCGTCCTTGAGCGTTGTCAGGTGCGTCATGGTGTGAGCAGCCAGCATCTCCCGTTTCTCTGCGTCGGTCGCTGATGGAGGAGCCGAGACGATGTAGGTGCAGGAGGCCCATCGGCACTTGACAGCACTTGAGGCCAGCTTAGCATGAGCGCGTGCGTGAGCGGCTTGTGCATCTCTCGTCGCAGTCTGATACTGAGGGCACCCCCTCCAACGACACTTGAAGGCCGTTACTTCTGGACGAAGAAATCCCTCCAGCCCTCTGATGACAAACTTGGTGCCCCCTAGCCTGACGTCCTCCTCTGGCACGAGGACAGCAGCCGTGGTTGGGAAGACCTCTCCAATCTTGGAAATGACATCGTAAGCGGGGACCAGAGGCGGCAATGCAGGTGTTGTGGGATCACGTGCAGCAGCTCGTTGGCTTGCGTCGATCAGAGGAGCAAAGCTGTCGCGGTAAGACGTCCAGATTTGCATCTGCGTGATGTAGAATGGATTCCTGTCTTCGGTGCCAGGTCCACCAGCCGGTCGAGCAACAAGCTGCAGCCATGTCTTCAACCTTTGGGGCTCTTCCAGCTGCTTGAGCCAGCGCTTCTCAGTGGGAGTCGTGTAGTGTACCAGGCCGCTCTCAGACTTGATGCTGCGCAGAGCGTGATAGCTCCGGGCCTTTTCTGCAGCATCTGGGTCATGCTCCAGCAAGCGCTCTCGGTGTATCCGTCTTGAAGGAATGAGGTGTAGCGGATGCAAGTAGCCGTGCAGCAACAAAGCCTCGACTCTTTCCCATGAAGAGGCATTGACGGCCAATAGTTGCGCAATGAGTATGAGAATGGGCTGCTTCAAAGAGAGCGACGTGTGTCCGAGGCCGGCTCCTGTAGTCAACACCTTTAGCGCATTTGGGAAGACGTGGCGAACCGATTCCGGATGAGCCTCTTCTGGACCAGTCTGGCCGGTCGGGCCTGGCGGCTCGGTCTCTTCAATGGCAACATCGATACTGGCATCGAGACAGTCGATGGCTGCCTCAGCCAGTTCAGCGTCGAGGGAATGAAGGAGGACGAGCTCCTTGCATCTTCCAATGATGCCTGGGCTCCAGCCAATCTGACTCTCAAGCGTGACTGTCCGCTCGATGAAGATGTCTCCTTTAGCCCTTGCGTTGCTCAGGAGCTGTGCAAGAAAGCGTGTAACGGCAAGCAGCAGCGCCCGATCACCAGTTGTGTAGAACAGAAGAAGGGTATGTGTGAAGATACGATCGGTATAGTGTGCGGACATGACGCCAGGGGTTCGTACTACGAGGCTTCGATCGCCTACTACAGTGGTGGAAGATGCTTGTGGGGTTGTTCGCCTCACTGATCCGTCCTGAAGACGGACTACGTCAGTCCTCTCGTAGAGATAGATGCGAGGAGCGATGTTTCGTAGGATCTCCATCCAGTAGAGACGAATTTCCCTTGCGCCTTCCAGTCTCAATTCTTCCTCTTCAATTGAGTGATGACCTTCCCCTTCAAGGAGCGTTTCAAAGCCAAAGAGGTCTTCCGGAAGTGATAGCACGTCGAAGATTGTCTGTGGAAGGTTGCCGTTGTCTCTTGTCAAGAATTCCGCATTCGCTTTGTCTTGCGATGCGTTACGAAGTATAAGAGATGCAGAGACAGCAGCGTTCAGGATGAAGTAATGCTCTTCGTTGTGTCTCGGATCAAAGGGTGGGGCAGGCTTCTTGATGGAGCGAGAAGAGCTCCCACCTGAGACTTCCTCATCCTCAGAGTCACTGAGATCATCGTCCGGAAAGCTTATGGGATCCTCCTCATTAGCCCATTCCCAGTCGGTCTCGCCTCTTGCGGCTCTGTTGAATCTCCGGACGAAGCTTAGTAGGCGATGAGCGAGCCCACACCATTCTGAAAGGACAAAGTGCTCCGGGTATAATGCTGATCCCTGTATCAGTCTCGAGAGCGCCCACGTGATTTCTTCCTTGATGGGCGAAAGGAGCGCCAGGAGGAGACGAGAATGCGGCGATGGAGGATTCAGGTACTGGTCTGCGGGCGGTAACGAGGGTGGAGGACAGCATTCGGGACAACAACCGAAATGGGGAGGATACATGGTCAGCTTCTGCTCGGCACTTTGTATGCATGTAGGAAGAGTCTAAGTCGCGAGCAGACGTTGCAGGCACGTCTTGGTTTGCCCACTCACGTTCCTCTCCGTCTATTGTTGTGTGCCTGAGCGAGCTTCCGCCGGCATGATGAGAAGGTCTGGTCCGCGGGGCGAGGTTCGGAGAGCGAGCTGCCGAGTGGGACTGAGAATGCGATGCATACTGGCCTTGGTATTGCGGCTGCAGCATCGCCCTTCCCGCCAAAGGCGATTGGGTATGCAGAGACCCTGGATGCCTCGACATCACCTCTCACAGCCAGGATGATGAGGCGAAGGAGCTCAGATATGTACAGGTAGAGGCGCTTAGGAGGAGGACAAGCTTCGGGCGCAACTCACGTCAAGACACGAAGAAGCGGAAGTGAAGGCGAGCGCGCCATGTCGGAATCGGAAGCAGTGCAATCAAGCCGCCGCCTCTACGCCTCGCCTCGCACTTGTTTGTTAATTTGTTTGCTACGGAGGACTGTTGAGGCCCTTATAGCTGGTGCTCTGATTTCGTCGTAACGATTCCAAGCCTACTCCAATCATCATTCCCGTTTGTTGTTGTATCTGATCCAGAAGCCCTCGCTGCCGGACCTGCCAGTGCCAAAGCGCGCCACGGAAAGCCTGGACGGAAGCCAGTGTTGTGTCACTTTAAGCTCGCCCAGCAACACCAACACCTTCGAACAGCTCACCGCTCCCCTCTTCTCTCATCCGCACTACAGCATGGCAGTTTCCTCTGTACCGACCCCTCTACCCTTCTCGGAGCGGGCTCTGCCGAAGACGCTCTGCCTGTTCGACGTTGACGAGACACTATCAAAGGCCAGGCAGCATGCAACACCAGAGATGCTCTCTCTTCTGGCACAGCTCAGGAAGAAGTGTGCCATTGGGTTCGTGGGAGGAAGCGACCTGAAGAAGATCCGCGAGCAGATCAGTGCTCCTGATGGCACTGCTGATGGTAAGTAGCAGCGGCCAGGTCAGACTACTGGTAAGCGCTCATCGTTGGTGCCCCCGTCCTTCACACCCTGTGTTCCCGCCGCTCGCAGCAACCGACATCTTCGACTATGGCTTTGCCGAGAATGGCCTGATCGCTTTCAGGATGGGCAAAGCGCTTGCTTCGCAGTCATTCATCGGGTGGTTAGGAGAGGAGAAGTACAAGAAGATGGTCAAATTCTGCCTGAGGTACATCAGCGAGCTGGACATTCCCATCATGAGGGGTACTTTCATCGAATTCAGGAATGGGATGATCAACATTTCACCCATCGGAAGGAATGCAAGGTGAGTACTGGGAGCTGCGTGGAGGTACCTATGAATTGCTGACTAGATCGTTCGATCTATTTTTGCGTCACAGCATCGAAGAGCGCAATACCTTCGAAGCCTACGACAAGCAACACAAGATTCGCCCCAAGTTCGTACAAGCGCTCAAGGACAACTTCGGAGACTATGGACTGACCTTCTCCATTGGTGGTCAAATCTCCTTTGACGTCTTTCCCTGTGGCTGGGACAAGACCTTTGCCCTGAGCCACGTTGAAAAGGACGGGTGGGAGGAGATCCACTTCTTTGGAGACAAGACTTACGAGGTGAGTTGGCCGAATGTCGAAGCGTCCGTCGGAGCCATTGCGGTGAAAGACATCTGACACTCTTTCACTAATCGCCCCATGTAGGGAGGAAACGACTACGAAATCTTCTCTGACCCCCGGACCATTGGCCACACAGTCGAGGGGCCTTCGCACACGATGCAGCTCCTGAAAGAGATATTCAGTCTCTGAGGTACGAGTAGTCTTGTAATAGAATGTAACTTTAAAGTAATGCACCAGATTGTGAGATCGGAGGCTGGCATTCACGCCTTTGCGTCCTTGTCTCTCCGCTTCTTCTCCTTCTTTGGACTGCTGGCCGCTTTGGCGTCCGGGTCCTTCTTCTTCTCCGTCTTGCCCTTCTTCTTCGACGAGCCTTCTAGACTGTCGTCAGCATGGACCTCTGCTGACTTTCTCTTCTTCTCGGAAGCGCTAATTGCCGATGTGGATTGCGATTCTTGAGGCGAGGAGGAGACCGAAGTTTTCGAGGAGGCCGCCTCTTCGTTGTACAACGAGCCGGCGGGAGCGCTGCGAAGGAGCAGAGAAGAGACCAGCTGTCAGTGAGGGCAGGAATAGGAGTGTTGAAGCTTGGTTTGGACTCACAAGTAGCCTGAGAGCTCTCTCAGTTTGGGGCCGACCTTCTGCTTTGCTTGTGTCTTGGCAGAAGAGCTGCTCTCCTCGTTCTTGACTGCCGGCGGTGCCATCACAAATTCGAGGTGTTGCACAATTGGAACAGAAGCAGCAGTGACTAGACCTTCTTTCGAGCCTGCCACGGGTATGTAGGCTCTGATGCCACTCATATGTCCTGCGTAGCCTTCCTTTCCCTCGCTGCGCTCTTGGCCTTCTGCCTCCTCGACCAGCTGACTCTTCTCTCCGTCCCGCTTAGCTTTCGACTTCTTCAGACCCGACTGAGGATTCCGTGCATCGGAGGGCAGGTCATGCTTTGTGGAGAGAGAGGAGCCAAAGAGCTGGTAAGTGTCCTTCACTTGACCATTTGCCTCTTTGCGCTTGCTCGTGAGAGTCGCAAGGGGCTTGTCACTGGCGGTCCGATCCGGCAGCGAGACTTTCAGGCCATCGAGCTGAGAGGGATCCACTCCGTCAGGGATCTTGATGATCCATACCTGCTTGCCTTGCGACTGACTCTTCGAACTGCTTCCAGTCTGGCCCGGAGCTCGAAGATCCTTGAAGTCGCGGCCGCTGGAGGCTGGGAATTGCGCATGCTGATAGTTGAGAGGAGGGATGTAACGGCTGGTATTCGCAGTATTGGTCTGCAGGCGCTGGGTGGGCGCTGAAGACGAAGAAGCCTCTGCGAGCTCTGGTGACGATGAGCGGGATGAGGATGACGAGGCAGCAGAGGGGGACGACATTGTGTGCGTTACAGGCACAATAGAGCTTGGTGGTGGTGAGGAAGCGGAAGGGGTCAAATCTTCTCAAATATTTCGAGGAGCGCGCTGGGCGTCCTTCTCACGCATAGACTATCCGGACTGAGCAACGTACAGTCGCATCTTCAAGGGCACACATTGGATCGTATGCGAGAATGATAGGATGACAGTAAAAGCCTGCTTATAGTACAATGAAGATCGTTGATGGTGGTGAGGGCCGGATGTTGGGCGAGGTGGGATCGAGACCCTGACAGCAAGGCCGGAACCCTGCGCAGCTTCCTACTCCTTCCTTGCCTCGAAATGCGCTGCCCCTGGGCTCTAAGCGATGGTGTTGCCGCCACCCATGACAGTCTTGCCCGAAGGCCCGGCCCTGTCTGCAGAGGGAGGTCCAAGCAGATCATTGTAACCCCCAGATGTTCCCCTCGGTGTAATCTCGTGCAGCTTTTCGCCAAGCTTGAGCGCAGTCCACTTCACCACACGAGGATCGGCTCGTAGACGAGAGTTCAGAACAGAGAGAACCGGAGGCGAGGTATCAAACTGGAGAAGGAAGTGGCTGTGAAGGGAGGAAAAAACAGGGGAGGCAAATGTAGATGTGGTGAGCTATGTGCCTTTGCAAGCCACCATCGTTCAGGAGGTACTTACTCTCCCTCGTAATGATATTGCTGGTGTCGCTTTGTCCTTTGCGGTAGGTACCTTCTTCCCCAGTATTGCATGCCTCTCACCACTCCGCCATTGTCCACGACCAGTCGCGATGTCGACCGGATGAGTTCTCGGAAGGGCGCCGAGGATGGCGAGGCCGCTGACACGCAGAAGAGCTCGTAGAGACTGCAGGCGGAGCAAAGTGAGCGAAAGAGGGGAAAAAATAGCGGAGCAGCTCCGAGTAAGTATGTGTATGGATCCAGTCATAGTGTAGCCTTGCGAGCGGTACTTACGGCATTGCTGGACGGCAGAAGATGTGATAGTCGGGTCACGGATGAGATGGATGAGCTCTCGGATCTCTCGACTTTGCTGCACAGGCGCGCCGCTTACGTAATACGCTTTGGTGAGGCACCCACCACCTTGCGCAGACAGCCCCGACCTCAGGCGCTCCTCAACAGACGAGATTCATTCTTCGGCTACAGTCAAGCACGAACACAACGATTTCGCAAGTGTTTGTTAGTCCCCAATGCTAACTTCGAGTCAGGCTATTTTTGTAAAGGCCATGATGACGCTATTGGACGTTGCAATAGAGGGCCCTGGCCCTTATAGGACTGTTGACTCAAATAGAACAAAATCTGGCGACGAGTAGCATCGCATCGCAGCAACCTGCTGCGTCACATTGATAGCACGTAGCGGAATATGCCAAGGTGAGAATCGTTGCCCTCGGAAAAGCCGGTGTGAGAGGGCCGTACAGTACAGGGATTTCCGAACATATCTTCCGGTTCCGATATGACAGGGGCCTCTAAGAGCCGAGGCGAGGCGGGCCCCCTCACGAAGCTTGCATGCCGACCTCCTTCGTCAGGCCGTATCGCGGATGCTTCCATCCGGCCCTGATCTCCTCGCATACGCCGTTGTCATGGCAAGAGAGCCGATGTCTGATGGTTAATACTTCCCACGGAGGAGGGTCAGGTACCCAGCCGAGTAGTCAAGCGATCGCCAATCGCTCGAGGCCAAGACCTCCTCGGCCCGGATCTCGAGCCGAGTGGAGAATAATTCCACGCGATCGATATATGGTTGTGAGCATCGGCCAGCGTCCGAAGGCTCGTGCCGCGGATGGGCGCCAAGGCGCTGCCGGTGTTTTGTCGTCACTGAAGCGGAGTCTAAAGTTTCCCGCTTGCTGCCACTGTCCCCTCGATGACGGAGTGTCTGTACCGCTCGCCAAAGAATCCCGGGCCTCCCGCAGATGCCGTGCCTGACCCATCGGCGCTGCGCCCGCATCCGAAGAAAAGTCGATGAAGATGAAGCAAAGAGCACTACAGCTCTACGGACTTAGGGCGACAGCCCTCGAGAGAAGCGACAACGCCCCGTGCCGACCTTTTGGCGTCCAGTGACGCAGCTTCTTATTGAGGGCCCCCACTCTTACCCCACTCCTCTGACCCAAGCATAAATCTATAACTAACCTTCATAAATCATCCTGCCATTACTGTTCACTGAACTCGACCTCTAGAGGGCCTCTGCGCTTCCATTCTCTCCCACCAAAAGCAAGTACTCATCCAACCTCCACTGTCACACACGATGGTCCTTCAGGTCCACGGCAGCCCGATCGGCGTGACGTCCATCGTCATTGCTGGATTGGCAAGCATGGGCGGGTTTTTGTTCGGATATGACACAGGACAGATTGCCTGTATGATCATCATGCCTGACTTTCAGCGTCGCTTTGCTACTGGTCCCATTGGCTCCGATGGCCTGCCGGCATGGAACTCCTGGATTGAAGGTCTCATCACCAGTTTCCTTTCCATCGGAACGGCAATTGGCGTCCTCTGCGGAGCTCCTCTAGCTGATGGCCTTGGACGTCGTCATGCTATGTCCGTAGAGGTGGGCGTCTTCCTCGTTGGTGTCATTATTCAGGTTACGGCCTTCACTGCATGGTACCAGGTCGCCATTGGACGCTTGGTGACTGGTCTTGCGATCGGAGCTCTGTCTGCCGCTGTACCTCTTTACCAGTCCGAGACTGTGCCGCGACAGGTGCGAGCTGCTCTGGTGGCTACATACCAGCTCTTCATTAGTGAGTTGACACAACAGAATACGGTGCGATGGACGTGCGCGGCGTGGTAGATGCTATACTGACGGCGTCTGCGTCTGCACCTTTTCGTGCTACAGCCTTCGGTATTCTCGTCGCCTATCTCATCGGTATCGGAACAGACCAGATCTCCAACTCGGCTTCGTGGCGTCTACTCATTGCCTTGAGCATTCCCTTTGCGCTCCTCTTGGGTATCGGAATCCAGTTCTGCCCAGAGTCGCCTCGATGGCTCGCAGCACGAGGCCGCAATGACGAAGCCTACAAGAGTCTGGCCAACGTTCGAGGCTGTACAGTGGAGGAGAGCAACCCATGGGTGGAGCAGGAGTACGCTGATATCCTGGCCCTGGTTGAATCCGACAAGAAGCTCGAGCCCGCTGGTTGGGCAGCCTGCTTCCGACCGCAGCGCAGAACCCTGTACCGTACGCTCCTCGGAATTACTCTCCAAGCAGGACAGCAGTTTACTGGCGCGAATTACTTCTTCTACTATGGCTCTACCATCTTCACAGGTGCAGGTCTTTCGAACGCTTTCTATACTCAAGCCATTCTGGGAGCAGTGAACTTCGTCTGCACCTTTGGTGGTCTATACATCCTCGAGACCTATGGTCGACGTTTGCCGCTCATTTATGGGGCTGCAGGTATGTCCGTCTGGTTGTGCGTCTTTGCGACTGCTGGCGTGGCTGGAAACGCCAACACCAAGCCGATTGCAGACCTTCAAATTGTTTCTGCCTGCTTCTTCCTCTTGTTCTACGCCACAACTTGGGCACCCGGTATCTGGCTCTTCGTGGGTGAATCCTTCTCTTACAGGACTCGAGCCAAGCAGGCTTCCCTCGCAACGCTGGCCAACTGGGTGTCCAACTTCTTGATTTCGTACTTCTCGCCTGCCATTGCGAGCGCGATCGACTTTGGCTACGGCTACGTCTTCATGGGATGCAACATCGCCAACTGTATCATTGCATACTGCTTTGTATACGAGACTGAATCGCTCACTCTCGAGGCCGTGGACCAGCTGTACAATGCTGGCATCCCAGCATGGCGTTCCCGCAAGTGGGTACCAGAGGGCTACGAGTCTCGAGACCAGGTCAAGGCGCAGGACTCGATGGACGACAACGCCACGCACATCGACGACCCTTCGCCTCAGTGGAAGTCCAAGCCCGATCCTCTGACGGGAGAGGAGACCGACAAGGCTCGCAAGAACCCTGGTGTCAAGGGTATGACACAGACAGCCTAAGGCTGTGTTATGCGAAGCGCGAGAGCGTCTTCCACAAGAGCGGCTTATGCGAGTGCGCGGGCATGTGCAGCCGCACGTGGGTGTGCTTGCCACCCATTCCTTCTCAAGGTACGGCCAGGGCCGATTTGGATTCCCTGTACCTCTGTCAATAGCTTGTCTCCATAAAGACATGAGCGAATCATTGCAATTTAGCTCTTCAGATTTTCATCCTGACGCTGTGAAACATGAGGTGGATTGTGTGACTGCAGGTGGGTGGGAGCGGTGTGTATGCTGGACGCTAATCCGTTCCGACGATGCTGTTGGGTTTGCCCTGGCCTCTAACGGCGCCATTGCTGTCGCTCTGACGCCGGCTAGCAAGCAACACCACCGCGATCACGGCACAATGTGATGTAGAAGAGATACGTAGGCACCAGATCAGAGGGGTTGCAAGTCTCGCAGGCACGAAGGGTGTGCTCGTGAGAGGCATCACCAACCTCACACTGGTGTGATGTGTCGAGTACGCTCTGCAGCAGTCAGAGCTGGACTCCCATCACATTCCGCTTCCGTCTTTCGGTGCATCGCAGGGCCGGCTAATTGCACTCCTGACCTCGTCAACAGACAGAAAGAGTCAAGTGCATTGCTACACAAAGCACCGACGACAACAAGGAGGCCCTCATGGAAGATCAGCACGCAGGCTTTCTTGGGCATCTGAACTTTCAAGACCGAGCCAGAGCCAAAGAGAGACTAGCGCTTCACGTCGTGCATTCCGTCGACACCCACTATATGCACGGCACCTTCCAGGCACCTTTCTGGAACTCGCCAGACATCGCTACGAGCTGCTGCCTGCAAAGGGTCTGAACGCGGCCGATATGCCAGTGAAGCCCTGGTTTCTGGGCTTCTGGCTGGGGGACGGTCTTCACAGCCAACAGCTCGTCTTCTCCATTGTCCTGAATGAGACACGGGCGCCGCTTCAAACCTATGTAGACGAGATGAATGCTCGCCGTCCCGTCGACAGGAATCCCCTCGACCTAGTGATCACACCCAGCCTGATACCGTACGATCACCCACTCAGTACCAATGAAAAGTGCTGGAGCCTCCGCGTCTCCGGCACACACACAGGGAGACGAGCGACCGCACCACTGGGATGAGCTGGCGGATGGACTGCGAGAGCAGGGCGTCTACGATAATCACGAAGGAAATGGTATACCCCAGAGGTACCTGAACGGCAGCGAGGCAACGAGGGCGGCAGTGCTGGCCGGGCTCTTGGATGCAGACGGATGGCTGGTGAACGGTGGCACCCCGTACGAATTTGCCCAATCCGTCGACCTGAAGATCATAGAGAACACGCCCGCGAGCTTGCGATCGGCCTCGGGATCAAGGTGGGACACACTTGCCATCGGCGGCGGCGCAACCCCGAGTCGCGCACAGGAGTCCTCGAAATGCGGATCATACAGTTGCAGGGGCCCAATTTGGCCAAACTGCAATCTTGTATTGCATTCGACCGCAAGAGAGTCCGTTCAGAGTGAATTGAGGCTGAGATGAGGCCAATTGGCGTGGAGCAGTTGGACCTCGCGCCAAGGGGGCGGCACATCCGCCGCCTGGGGACTGAAGCCGTTGAGCTCCAGCTAGCAAATGTTAACATCGCCTATGCGGATGCTTCTGCGGACTCTCAGGAGCCTCCGACGTCTGTGATGGTATCTCGATTGTAGCTAAGCTGGTGACAGGAGATCGAGCGTTCTGCCATGACCCGACAGTCAACCATGTCGCATCTTCAGCTGTGTGTTGCCAACAACTCGAGCCTCAGAAAGCTTCTGCCAAGTCAACTCTGCATCGCCCCATTGTTTCTGATGTCTACCATTGCATGTATTCTGCGAATTGTCTTGCCTGCCTGCCTGTATGATCTGATGCCTCGTGCGGTGAGTGATCTTCGAACGTGCCTTAGTCATCTGCACACCGCACAGGCGTGTATGGGTGAACTTCCGCTCTGGCCTCGCCCGCCCGCGTGGAGTGCACTTCCGGACTGCCTGCAGCCAAGCCACTTGACTCCGCTCGCAGCCTCACTTCTTCTTCCCCCGCCAGAAGCAACGCCTGTCATCCTGGATCCACCAACTCCTTCATCGCCCCCTGCATACCATCTTCCATTCATCGCCATCGTCAGCAATACGCTCCCGCTCTTTGGCCGTTCCTCTTCATCCTTCACATATTGGCATCGCCTGGACTGCTCGACGCTGCGCCAGCGCCACGACCCAAGACCCGGGTCCTGTTTGCCTTTGCGAAGCCGCACACACTCCCTTTCACGTTTGCTGCTCCGCCCCGCCACTACAACATAGCCAATATTTCTTTCCTCGATTTTCGAGCTTAGCATTACTGCTGTCACTTTTCCATGATGATGGCTACAGATGACTGGCGTAGTGAGTAGGGCATGGACACCACAAATTCAGCCACCCGGGCCTTCATACTGAACCGCTTTCCTGCCCCTCCTTCCCATAGTCACCTCCAAGATTGCTCAGGCAGAGCGGGAAGGTCGAACATGGTGGAGCTTCGAGTACTTTCCCCCTCGTACTTCCCAGGGTCTGAGCAATCTCTTCGACCGAGTTGGCCGCATGTCAGACTTGGGACCAGCTTTCGTGGATGTGACTATGCATGCAGGCGGGCGCACACTAGACCTGACCAACGACCTCGTCAAGATTATCCAGACTTATCTTGGGGTAGAGACATGTATGCATCTCACCTGCACGAACATGCCTAGAGAGAAGATCGACCGAGCTCTCGAGCTGGCAAAGGAGGCGGGTTGCCGGAACATCCTCGCCCTGCGTGGTGATCCGCCTGCGGGACAGCACGAATGGACCCCTGATGCTGCTGGCTTCACCTATGCCCGGGAGCTGGTAGAGTACATCAAGAAGAACTATGGAGACTACTTCTCCATTGCTGTTGCTGGCTTCCCAGAAGGCCACCCCGAGTCGAAGGATGGCCGAGAGCTCGAGATTGAGCGGTTGAAGGACAAGCTCGATGCTGGAGCCGATTTCATCTTCACTCAGATGTTCTACAACTATGACATCTTTGCCAACTGGGTCAAGGAAGTCAGGGCTGCAGGTATCACATGCCCAATCGTACCTGGAGTGATGCCCATCCAGACATATGGAGGATATCAAAGGGCTACGGAACGCTTCGGTACCCTAGTGCCCCAGTACTTCCACGATGCACTCGACCCCATCAAGGACGATGATCAGAAGGTCAGGGAGGTCGGAACACAGCTGGTCGGAGACATGTGCAAGAAGATCATCGACCCAAAGAATGGTCTAGGCGTTTCCGGTCTGCACATTTACACCATGAATCTGGAGCGCGGGTCTCGAATGCTGCTCGAGTACCTCGACTTGGCTCCCACCCCACAACAGGTCAAGACTTTGCCTTGGACCCCTTCTTTGACTCCCAAGCGACGAGAGGAGGGCATCCGCCCCATCTTCTGGGCGAACCGAGCCAGGTCATACGTGAGCAGGACGGAGACGTGGGACGAGTTCCCCAATGGACGGTGGGGAGACGCTCGAAGCCCTGCGTTTGGTGATTTCGATGCCTACGGTGTCAAGCTGAGATACACGAACGAAGAGGCGAAGAAGTTGTGGGGCGAGCCGGAATCTCTGGAGCAGGTGAAGAATTTGTTCAGAAGCTTCTGTAATGGGGAAGTCAAAGCCCTTCCTTGGAGCGACAGCGGTGTTGCCAAGGAGACCACTGTCATCAACCGACAGCTGGGGCTCCTCAATGCGCTGGGCTACTTGACCATCAATTCGCAGCCCGCTGTTGATGGAGTGCGAAGTGAAGACGAAGTACACGGCTGGGGACCCAAGGGCGGATACGTCTACCAGAAGGCGTACCTTGAGTTCTTTATCTCACCCAAGCAGCTGAACAAGCTCGTTGCGCAGATCGAAGCAGACCCACAAATCACATACCACGCCGTGAATGCTCGCGGTGACATGAGGACCAACACCACCTCTGAAGCGCCCAATGCCGTCACATGGGGTTGCTTCCCCCACAAGGAGATTGTACAGCCCACCATCGTCGAGTCCATCTCCTTCCTAGCATGGAAGGATGAGGCGTACGAGATTGGCAGGAACTGGTCCAGGATCTACGACGAGGGCAGCACGTCACGCAAGATGCTGGAGAAGATCTTCGGAGATGCTTCGGATGAGGCTGATGACGACAGTGGATGGTTCTTGGTGAATGTGGTCCACAATGACTTCAAGTCTCCGGAGGCCATCTTCAAGCCCTTCCTGGCTGCAGCTGACCCCTCGACACTTCAGAGCCTCGCAAAGGGCACACTGAGCGATGCTGTCACGGGACTGGTGGATGGAGTCAAGGGCTACGGACAGGCCATTGCCGAAACGCTCGACGGCGTCAAGAGTGCAGTGCTGAATGGCAGCACGGAGGGCAAACAGGTCAATGGCGCTAATGGTGCTAGCCGTATCACCGTTGACAGGTGATCAGCTGCGCCGCTTGCCAGGCTAGAGGAGAGCAGCTCCACAGCAGCGAATGCCCGACTCGTCATCTCAACGAATGTCACGATAATCAAGTACAGGTCTTCTCGAGACTCGACCAAAAGCGTAGACGGTACGCGCGTCATTACGGGCGAAGCGTACTGTCACACAAACACCCATTTCAACACTTTCCCAGCATCTCATCTCATGTCACTCTCCCCCACACCATACCTCGTCACCACTCGGGACGCTTCACCTCGTCCACCTGACTCCCCCCTTGCCACCCCCACCACTCTCCCCCTCTCCATTCTGACCACTTCTTTTGTCGATACTCTCGTCTCTTTCCTTCATCGGTTTTCTCGCCCCTCCCACACACGTCATCTGTATTTCAACATAGCAGGCATCTCTCTTACATCTGAATGCAAAGCGATTAAAAATGAGACGGGTCAGGGTGGTGAGGCGAGGGAAGCGGGTGAACGCAAGACACACGCTTCTCGCAGTGGCTCGCCCAATGTGCAAGCGTTCAAGTACGTCAAGATGGACACGATGAGAAAATCACAAAAAGGGCGCCCATAGCTCAGTTGGTTAGAGTACTGGTCTTCGGTTTCACGTCTTCGTCATTCTGTAAAAAGACGACGTTGCGTCCGGTCTACCAGGGGTCTTCAGTTCGAGTCTGGATGGGCGCTTTCGTTTTTGCTTTTTGCACGTTGGGATGACGGTGCCTTTTTGCCGCTAATGAAAAGCTGGAGCGACCGACGGACCTTTTTTGGAGAGGATGATGCTGCGTTGTACTGCGTTGTGCTTTTGCTTTTTGTCCGGCACCTCACCTTCACAAGCTTTGCAGTGCCCTTTGTCTCGGCATGGTCTGAGCCGCCAAGAGATTCTCAAGGCATGCGGACCAATGGAATCGCGCCTTCGGCTCGTCTGCACCGAAGCGGCGCGCCGCCGCCGAGGGCGTGGCCGGCGGATTTGAGGGCGTGAAGGGGTGGAGGGAAATCAGATGTGGCAGCGCCCACAAAGGAAGAAAGAAGTCGCCGAGGCCACTGAGCATCGAAGCCAAAGCACACGGGCAGCGCAGCAACACAGTGGTGACAGGCTACGACAGCATCATCATCACTCAAGAGGGGGCCCTAGACGGACAGCTTCTTCTTCCCAAGTCCCCTCTCGAATCCATCATCTCTACGAGGACGGCGACGACGACGACGAGCCACTCCCTTCGAGCAGCCTCTTACCCCCTTCTCCCCTCGCCATGACTGACCGCCTCCCAGAGTGGGCCACGGTAGCCCTGTCCGGAGGGGTGACCCACTCTCGCTACGCCCGCCACATTCGCATCGAGCAACCTTCACACTCCATCAAAGGACGCTATACCATCGGGCCTGCCGCACAGGATCATCGTCCACCTCTGTACGATGCACCACTGGAACAAGTCGTAGGCCAAACTAGCAGTAGCGCTTCTTTTGAGACAAAGGGAAGCGCCATTAGTGCCGAGGTGTGGATCATGGGGGATGACAAGTTGCAGGAAGGAGGAGCAGAGGAAGGACCGGCACTTCATCGTCGACGCAAAAGCTTCGATGAGCAGAGAAAAGGAGGTGTCACGGCTGGGGATAGTCCGTCTAGGGGCAAGAATCAGCCTGTCAGCGTAGCTGCCAAAAGCTACATGGGCCGCATTCACCTCTCCATTGTGAGTGCAGCTGCTTGTGCAACCCAACGAAGCTCGGGATGGGATAGACTTACTGACGCTCCTGCCCTCTCCGCTCTGCAGCCGCAATACACCCCCTCTCGTCCCCTCCATCTACGAGCCAAATCCCACAGCGGATCCCTGCACATTTGCGTTCCCCCAACCTTCTCCGGCCTCGTCTCATGGAAAACGGAATCAGGCGTTCTGAAGCTCTCTCCTGGCATCAAGGCGCGCTACACCGGTCTAGGCGAAGCTTTCAAGCATCGAGGAGTAGGCATCGTCGTTGCCCATGGACAGGCATTGCCTGCAGGACATGTAGTAGGTCAAGCCAAGGCAGTCGTGGAGAAGAAAGGTCTGCAGCCCAGACTGATGATGAGGGGGAGCAAGAGCAGACCAGGAAGTGCCGGTAGCGTTGGGCCTCAATTTGGGGCAACACCAGCAACACCGTCAAGAGGAGTCTTGACCTCTGCCAACTCCTCCGCGTCCGTATCGAGGGAAACGTCCAACGATGGATCCGCCACGCTCGTCTCAGGCAGGAGCTCCCCCAACCACTCTACGGCTCCTTCTTCTCCAACAAACTCACACAGCCCCTCACGCTCCCTCGTCTCGGTTGGTGACACTCCCAATGGACCTGAGCTGGGTCTGCCTGCGCATGCGGCAGCTACTAGTGCCACGGCTTCGGGAACTGCTACGAGGGGGGATGCGTGCGAGCTGATCACTACGTATGGAAATATCCACCTGTACGAGGTTGGAGAGAAGCTCGCACTGGGCACTTCTGCTGCGGATAGCTGCTGCGTCATGTAGTTATCTTCGCATCGAGTCCCTCAAGCATACAAGCATTCAAGCATGTTAGGATACCGGCATTCAAGCCAGGAAGAATGAGGTCCTCAGCCCCGCACTTGGGCGTGGCTTCAAGATGGACCCCCCTTTGCTACCAAAAGTCATCGCCTCAAGCAGTTCTGTTCACAAAGTCCACTATAGTGACTCCTCATCTGTACTCTTTCCACTTCGCCACACCTTTCCTTGGCACCCCCTTCCTGCTATATAGACATCCCCAGCGTCTCTTCCCCAAAAGGTAGATAGACAAAGTAGATATCGACACTACCCCTACCCCTCCGCCCGACCGATCGACGAGCAGAGCGGGATCACCAGCCAGCCATTTTCCAACACTCTTTGTCTTCCTTTTCGGCATATACGTCGCACATTCTCCTTCTCCTTTTCCCTCTCATTCTCATAGACCTTCGTGTAGATGTCGTTCATTGTTACGCTTCTCTCTTACACTCCACATAGAGATAATAGAAGTAGAGGTTCAAAAAAAAGAAAAGTGGAAAGATCCCAACTCTTACAGCGCGTCTGGGTGGTGCGTCTTTCGCTACAGATTACAGTCGACGGTAGAGGCACAGGCAGACGCACAACAAAGGGTAGTCTGGGCAGAGCTGGAATGTCGCTCATCTGGTCTGGAAGAGGATGCAGAAGAGAGTGTATTACACGTCGTCTGGGGGTGGGGGGTTTTGGTGCGTCCCTCGGTCTAAGTCTATAAGAACAAGGGGAAAGCGTCTACTACCTCTACAGTGACTGACGAAAGGGAAGGATGGACATGGAGTGGAGTCGAGCAAGGAAGGAGGGAGGAGAGGAGTCTACTCTAATCCCGCTCAATCGCTCTGGCGCTGAATGCTTACCGCCCCTCCTTCCACTCAGGGAGCAGGCAGACTGACCGTCTTCTGTCCCTCTGCATCTCCCACGGTAATCTGTACAGCTCCATCCGCAGCAGCTACAATCTGCACTCGAATCTTCTCTCCCTTTTGCTTTGCCTCGTAGCTCACTTCGGCCAAACGAGCCTTGTCCGCCTTGACAATGGACGTCCTCCTCTCCTCTTCCTCGTCCTCCTCGTCATCGTCCAGCTCGTCATCGTCCTCGTCATCATCGTCCTTTGCGCGCACGACCTTTTCGACCTTGACCTCGGACGTACCCTCTGCGAAGCTCAGCAGAACATTTCCAGCTGCAGAAGCGGGGAGGGTAAAGACTCTCCTTGCTGGCAGAGGGGTGTAGGCGGGGAGAAGGGTGACGAAGAGTTGACCATCCACAATGGCCGAGCTGAGGCCATTGACGGCTCCCTTTGGTTCGGGCAGCACCAGTCCGAGGGGCTTCGAGGTAGTGGGGGCTTTCAGAGCAGCAATCTCTGTAGGGGGAGCCTGGGGCAGGTCCAGCAGGTGTTTCCTCTCTGGAGCATCAGAAGGAGTAGAGGCAATGGCATGGGCGTGCACTGCGCAGCCTCGAGCAATGACTTGGTCTGAGTCAATCGAAGCGGTGATCCGAGTGTGGCCCTCCTCGGGGAAGAGGTACATGAGCTGACTTGTCAGACCAGGCAGCCGAGCCGATCCACCGGCAAGGATGACCTCGTCGATTTGGCAAGCGTCGAGACCGGCCGACTTGAGGGCCTCTTCGGCCTTCTTGATCACCTGACCGTACACAGGTCCAGCCAGCATGTCCAGCCTCATCCTGTTGATCGGTCCAGCAAAGTCGACGCCCTCGGCAAGACTCTCGACGGCGCACTGGGCCGATGGCGAGGCGCTGAGAGCCCTCTTTGTCACTTCTGCCTCATTCCTCAGCTTTGCCCAAGCTCGAGCATTTGAAGCCTCGACCTGTACTTTGGTCTTCTTTGTGAATTCCTTGGCAAAGTAGTTGACAAGAGCCTCGTCTACCTGCTGACCCCCAAGGTTGGCTTGTTGCACAGAGGAGAGCAGAGTGTACACACCAGCCCGAGCGGCGAGGATGGAGACGGAGGTCGACGAACCTCCCATGTCCACCACTGCGACGTTCCTATCCAGCTCGCTTCCCACCTCGTAGGTCTCGCCGGTCTCGCCATCGGGGTGAAGAGGCAGCAAACCTCCTTCCCGGGGTGATGTGAGATTGTAGGCAGCGACAGCGGCAGCTGGGGCCGAGATGATCTGCAGAACGATCAGACCGGCCTCAGTCGCGGCTGCCTTGAGAGCTGCGATCTGAGCAGCAGAGTAGGAGAGGGGGACGGACATGACTGCTCCGGCGATGGGTACTCCTGAGAGGAAATCCCGAGCGGTGTTGAAGAGGGAGTTGATGTAGCGGACGGCAACTTCGTGGGCCGAGAGGACAGTCTCGGCGCCATTGATCTGCACCTTGAAGGATGGAGTTCCATTGTTGTCGATGACGGGAGCTGATGCTCGCTTCTTGTCGGCATCGCTCAGCTCAGAGAAGCTGTAGGCAGGGACAGAGGTAGCAAAGACGGGTCAGGAACAGTCAGATCGAGGAGAATTGTATAGGCGCCGCTTGAGGAGGGTGCTGCTGACATCTCGCGTAGAATTACTCACCTCCTACCGAGCAAGTTGATGAACTGGTCGATGACATTGGGTCCGTTCCTCACGAGCTGGGGTGTTGCCTGGTTTCCAATGTAGACCTGGTCCTCGTTGAATGCGATCCTGGTTGCCAATTGTCTTCCTCCGTCTTCGTCTGCAATGACGTCTGCGCGGCCATGCTGGTTGATGGCTGCGATGGAGCTAAAGGAGTGTCCGACGTTTACGCCGATGACTGCGGATGTCGATGCGTCTGTGGCTGCCATGGTGAGTATATGCGGGGGTGATGATGGGTGGTGTTCAAGGTGAATGGTGTCCTGTTCTTCTGGTTGGTGAGCGTGAGTGTGGCTGGGCTGCCTGGCTGCCTGTGTGCGCCTGTGTGCCTCTTGTGCGCACAAGTTTTCTTCCCGAGCCAAAAATTTGGAGGCAACGCACAGAGCAGAGGAGAAGCGGAAGGCAGCAGCAACCAAGGCGCGAGGCAGAGGCCACTGGGAAGAAGATATCCTCCCTTGATTGTAGGCCACCTCGTCGTCTCCTTACCCATACAATACCTCGATGGCCTCCACAGCTGCGTCTTCCTCGGCGCTGCCCCTCTTCTGGGACTTGGCCTCTGCCGAAGAGGAGAAGCGCCTCGCCTCGTCCTCTCACCTCGTATCTGGACTTGTAAAGCAGCAGTCAGCCCTCGCAAGCACCTCGCGGTGGACTCTCGACCCTCCCGAGCCTGCAGCAGCGACTACCAATGGCTCTGGAGCAGCACTCGCAGCCGTAGAAACCGTGACAGAGCAACAGAGCCTCTACGTGGAGCGCAAGCTCGACCACACCCTTGCCTCCGACGTCAGCTACTCCCTCCGGCGTCTCGTTCGCGGCCTCGCCTCGCCGCGAGAGCACTCCAGAGTCGGCTTTGCCGTTGCATTGACCGAGCTCTTGGCTCACCTCACCTCCATCAATGCTTCCGACGTCCTGATCCTCATCATCAAGCACTCCTCTCCTTCCGGCAAGGTCTCGCGATCAGAGCAGCGCAACCTGCTCTTCGCTCGCCTCTTTGGCATTCAGGCCCTGGTCCGCTCCGGCATGCTTATTGAGCGGCCGACTACGGATCTGGCTGAAGTTGAAAAGGTCATCGAGCTTCTTCGAAACTTGTCAGAGAAGAAGGCATATCTGAGGGAGAGTTGCGGCTGGACTCTTGTGCAGCTCCTCGACTCCCTCGCTGCGTCATCCAATGAGCAGCTGAAGAGTGCCGTCTCTCAGCTCGTCTTCAATGACGCCGTCTCCGGAGATCTTACCCCGGAGAAAGTAGCATTGATACTTAAGCTACAAGAGTTCGCCCCCAAGCTCAAGGCAGACGGCAAGGTAGCCGGTCTCAAGAAGGGAGGCGATATCCTCAGCGCACCCAACTTGCCCACCATCGCAAAGGTACTCTGCAACACTACACCGACAGAGGACAAGGAGGATGCAGCAGCGGCAACAAAGGCAGGCGACAACTCCGGTTCTCACAACCCTCGAGTACACTTCATCTGGGATGTCATCTTGCAGAACTATTTCGGCCCTGCCACAAGCTCTGTCCCTGCTTCTCGGGCACCCTTCGCCGAGCTATACCGCGTCTGCGTCGATGAATCCCTCTTTGCTGCTACGGCATCACCAGAACGCAAATCCTGGGGCTTCCAAGTCTTCTGCAAGGCCTTAATAGCAGCGCCTGCTGCTGAGAAGCCCCTCCTCTTTACCCCCAATTTCATGCGGACCTGGATCAACCAGCTCGCCGGTAAGGAGAGGCTACTGCACAACGCAGCCACCAGTGCAGCCGAAATTGTCACCGAGGTCGTCAAGGAGACTCCCCGGGCTGGCTTCGCGCTCGTAGCTCAGCTTCTGGGTAAGCATGGCAGTCAGAATTTCGACAAGCTGACAAAGACAAAGACGATCGAGGGACTGCTGTCAGCCATGGACGGTCAAGGTGTAAAGGACTACATTGTTTGGGTGGTCGAGCTGCTTGCCACATCGGCCGATGATGCCAAGAGGCGATGGGCTCTCGACCAGTTACTTTCGCTCGTGCGCAATACTGCCATCCCTACCGACGAGAGCAGCACGGAAGACATCCTCAAATACCTTGCCGCGGGAGGCTTCTTCTCTTGGAAGAAGGCTCCCTCTGCCGAAGCTGGATTGCTCTCGCACCAGCCAAAGCCCTCCTTCAGCGTCGAGGCTCGAGACGTCTGCCGCTCGCGCTTCCTCTCGTGCCTCACAGAGCTAGCCGAGAGGACCACTACCGTCACTACCTCGATCGAGGCCGCCAAGCCTCGTAGAGTACAAGGTGTGACTAGTGCCGGGGAGCTTTGGGTGTCAAAAGCGTGGGAGATCTTCAACTCTCTGCTGAAGGACACCAAGAATTTTGCATCGGTCATGAGCGAGGACGCCACTCAGATCGCTGCTGATGGCTCGGAGCTGCTGCAGAAGGTTCGAAAAGCTGGCAAGGCTCAGAAGAGTGACAGGCTGCAAGCCTTCGAGACCCTCGTTGTCGCATCGCTCCTATTTGCCCTCGAGTCACCGGAAGAGGCGGCCGAGCTCGTTGAATCACTCAACGACTGCTTCAGCAGTCTTTTCCTCAGCAAGGCTGCTCCGCCTGCGCCCAAGTCGACTGAGGATGGGGAGGAAGAGCGAGAGCCCGCTGGTATCGAACTCCTTCAGGACTACATTATTGGTCTTCTCGAGAAGCCATCAGCTTTCCTCAGAGCGATCGCAGAGCAAGTCTTTGGTGTCTTTGCCACCGAGATGACCAAGGAGAGTCTGGACCACTTGATCGATCAGCTCGGCTTGAACGAGGAGCCCGCAGACGAGGAAGAGGAAGGAGGCGACGCAATGGACGTAGACGGCGCTGATGGCGACGAAGCAGAGTCAGAGACCTCAGAAGACTCCATCGAGTCGGCTTCGGTCGAAGATGATGACGAGGAGGACGTTGACGTCGACGAGAAGTTCCGAAGTGACGTCTTGGAGGCTCTCAAAGCGGGCGGCATCGCCCATGAGGAGAGTGACGAGGACGAGGACGATGAGGACGGCGGCAGCGATGACGATGACGACAAGGAGAGCGTGCCCGACCTTACAGATGATCAGATGCTGGCCATCGACGACAAGCTAGCCGAGATTTTCCGTCAGCGTATGTCGTCTCGCCAGAACAAAAAAGAGGCAAAGCAAGAAGCCGTGGCGTTCCGGAACAAGATTCTCGATCTTCTTGCAATCTATGCTCGCAAGCAAGTGTCGAATCCGCTCGTAGTCAACCTCGTACGACCTCTCTTCTTGCTGGCGACAGAATCAGACGAGCTCGATCGACAGGTGGCTAACAAAGCTTCTACCATATTGAGGAACAACCTCTGCAAAGCCAAGGAAATGCCGATTGGGCCGGGGATCGAGGTTGTGGAGGAGGATCTCCGTGCAGTCCACTCCTTCGCCTGCCGAACCGCCAGCCCCGAGCTGGCGTCAGTTGCCAACACTGTCAATTTGTACCTCACACGCGTTGCTCTTGGTCCCACCTCGAATAAGGCGGCACCTTCTGCTGCCCTGGTCAAGGTGTACGAAGAGACGCTGCAAGATTTCCTTGGTCGCAGCGCATGTCAATTGAAGGCATCTTTCCTCATCGATGCCTTCAAGCGCTTCCCCTCCCTGGGCTGGCCTCTTCGCAGTACCCTGGTGGAGAGCTGCTCTCCAATGGCCACTGTCAAGACTTACCGTCAACAGCAGGGCATGCAGATGCTGCAGAGTCTGGTGAGCCAGAGCGCACAGGCTCAAGAAACCCAAAAGGATGTCCTGGTCTTCATGCCCGATGTAGCCAATCTCGTCTTCACTCTACTGCCCACGTCGACAAGCTCTTCTCCTAGCAGTACCGGCTCATTGCCCAATGCTGCCCACCTGAAGGAGGTACTCAAGTTCGCACTGCAGGCTGTACGTATCACCAAGCGCGTAGTATTTGCAGAGGACGTCGAAGGCAAGGCGACCAAGTCGGTCTGGAAGCCAAGCAAGATCAGGGAAGCAATGGCTGCTCTTGAGAAGGAGGAGCGCTTCAAGAACTCGACGTCGCTGCAGAGTCTGCTGAAGCAGATGTTGGTCATTGTGGAAGGCAAGAGTGAAGAGGGCAAGAAGGACAAGAAGAGGAAAGCCAAGGAGGCCGTGGAAGTGCAGGGCGAGGTCAATGGTAAAGGGGCGGTCCAGACCAATGGACACAGTGGCAACAGTAAGGAGGACACGAAGAAGAGCTCATCCGGAGGGTCCAAGAAGAAGGCGAAGAAGGCGACATGAGCTGACCCCTGACTTGGCATGGCCGCATGGGTGAGCTGTGCCCTACGACAATGGAAAAGAAGCTCTACTCGTCTACTGTTTTCTCTCTTGCGTACAATTTGTGATTGTGTCCGTCCGTCCAGATGAGTTTGATTGTGATTTGCTTGGATTGTCCCCCCTGCCGGCATATGAGTCTGGAAGGAGGGGGGGGGGTTCGGAGGAGCGGAGTCGGGGCTGGTGGCCTGGGTGAAGCGCAAGGTAGATTTTGACTTAAACTGACAGGCGTCCCGCGCCGTGGCTGCCAGCCAACCCGATCAACCCGAGGCACGGCTCGTGGCTGCAGGCAGGCAGGCAAAAGGCACGCAGGACCACTTCCCCGACGAGGAGGCGTCTGGCTCATCGAGGAGTGACCCCCGACCATCTCACTTTACCCATCACCATTGCCTTGTCCTCTTACCCCCCCCCTTTGCCCCTGCTCCCCCTCTTCCCCCACCTCCCACCACTCTCCCCACTTCTCAATACCCTACAACTGCTCGTGCATCTGACATCGGCTGCCTCACTGCTCCTTGCTCCCTTGGATTACATCAAAGCGCGTCCCACGCTGACCCACACGACTGTCCGCGTTCGTTGGTCCTTTTCCCCCCCATACCCCTCTTTGCCCTGCCGCCAACGCTCGGTCCCCCCCACGGCACAACCGCATCTTCCACCCACTCCGCCCTCGACGCCCATCTTTGCCCAGGCAGTGGTCCATCGGGAGGTAAGCTCTAGACGAGGCACAACATTTGCCCCATCAGCATTCGGGAGGAAACCAGTGCGCTGCAAGGCACCACCTAGTCAACTTGGTCACAGCACCCCCACTTCAGAGAAGCAACTCGAGGCCAAGTCCGCGCTGCCATTCAACCCCTCCTTCCCCTTTCCCCCTCTTACATCGTCACTCCCTTTGCACAATTCCAATCACAAACTGCATCGTCCCTGGTTTTTCTCTCGCGGACATTCACATCTTCTAGATTGATTCTTCAACAACTCCCTCATCATCATCATCACAATCGAACAAAAGTACCGCGGGCACAGGCAGTTACGAAACAAGTGACGACCCAGCAAATCACGACCTAGAGACGTTGCATCACGATCACCTAGAGATCGCCTGCACTACCTGCACTTCTGCTTGCAGCTCTGTCCTCTCAACCAACCCCTCGATCCTCCCGAGTGAAACCTCTTCCACCCCCACCACCTCCAACTGCAAGCCTTGTCAAGGGCTTCAATCCCACTGACAAGCTACCCCCTACGGCAACCATGACTTCCCAACACAGCACACACAGCTCCGGCTCCAACATTGTCGGTGTTCACTACCGCGTGGGCAAAAAGATTGGAGAGGGTTCCTTCGGAGTCATCTTCGAGGGTACCAACTTACTCAACAGCCAGACAGTAGCCATCAAATTTGAGCCTAGGAAGAGCGATGCACCCCAATTGAGAGACGAATACCGGACGTACAAGATCTTGGCAGGGTGCCCTGGTGTGCCTCAGGTCTATTACTTTGGTCAGGAGGGGCTGCATAACATTCTCGTCATTGATCTCTTGGGTCCATCGCTGGAGGACCTCTTTGATATGTGCGGTCGGAAGTTTTCCATCAAGACGGTGGTCATGACAGCAAAGCAGATGGTAAGTGGTGGTACTGAAAGGGGTAGTGAGAAAAGGCGAGCATACATCTGACAGTCGCCCTGCTTTCTCCTATCGCTGCGCTATAGATCACTCGTGTGCAGACTATCCACGAGAAGAATCTCATCTACAGAGATATCAAACCAGACAACTTCCTGATCGGACGTCCGATGACAAAAGGAGCCAACGTCGTTCACGTCGTCGACTTCGGTATGGCAAAGCAGTACAGAGATCCCAAGACTAAGCAGCATATCCCCTATCGTGAGAGGAAGAGCTTGAGCGGTACAGCCCGATACATGTCCATCAATACCCACCTGGGAAGGGAGCAGTCGCGGCGAGATGACTTGGAAGCTCTCGGCCACGTCTTTATGTACTTCTTGCGGGGTGGTCTGCCGTGGCAAGGCCTCAAGGCTGCTACGAACAAGCAGAAGTACGAAAAGATTGGAGAGAAGAAGCAAAGCACACCCATCAAGGAGCTCTGTGAGACTTTCCCCGAAGAATTTGGCATTTACCTCAACTACGTGAGAAAGCTGGGCTTCGAGGAGACTCCTGACTATGACTTCCTCAGGGAGCTCTTCACAAAGGTCCTCAAGAGTTCAGGAGAGGCAGAGGACGGAGTGTATGACTGGATGATGCTGAATGGAGGCAAAGGATGGGAAGCGGCTTCAGTGAGTTGACATCATGCATCTGGATCTCATCGTGCATCTCGCAGCGCTTTGATTGACCCCTTTACACTATTGCTCTTCTCTTCAGCATCGTGACCGTGAGAGGGAAAGGGAACGTGAGAGGGAGCGCGAGCGTCGGCATGCGTCGCAAGCTCCTCAGGCACCACCTGCCGCACAACAGTCGACGACTGCTGTGGCTGGTGCCCAGGGAGTGACGAGCAGCGCTTCAAAAGCAGGTCGGAAGTCGGGCGTGCCACCCCAGATGGGTCAAGGTGGCGATAGTCGCGGACAAGGTGAGCGTCAGTTGTCCTCTGCCACGAAGCAGCAGCTTCTGGGTCAGCAGCAGCAACCATTTTCGTCGTCGATGCCGTCGCAGCCACATCGTCACCCTTATTCATCATCAGGCCTACCTTCCCCCGTCGATGGTCGTTACTCGTCTTCCGCAGGTGGTGGTCTACGCACTCCTCATGGCGACTTTGCAGCTGCGCAAAGCTTTGCTGGCGTTGGACAAGGCTCCAATATTGCTGTGCACGACGCCAACGTCGCCGGCATCCCGCCTTCGAACCAACCCAATGGCGGCAGAGACACTCACGTGGACAGCAGTAGAGGTGGCGGCGGTGCGCACTCGCAGGCCAATATGTTGACCAACAGCTCCGGCGCCATCGAGGGCAACCGGAGGCCAGAGGCAAGAGCCGCCACTGGCGGTATGGGCAATGGAGAGATGCATCCTGCAGAGAGGAAGACGTTCGGGCAGAAGCTGGCAGACTTCCTCTCGTGTCGGTGCGGATCGTGAGCCTCGACGCACTTTTCGTCGGCCCTCGCTTCCACTCTTCCTTTTGCAGGCTTGCTCCTCATATACCCGATGTCGGCGCCGTCGCAGCTGGCTCTCGCCTTGGCTGCAGCTAGGCTGATCCTTCCTATTAGCCTCGCCCGGCTCAATACTTATGCGCCTGCTTTGATCCTCTACGACAAGTCACCGGTCTCTCTCTCTCTCAGATCTACAATAAAACATTCTCACCGAGCGATTCTGACCGGCATGGACGATCCTTGAAAGGCCGCCACGTCTGAGAACTGGATGGAGGCTACGACTGCAAAGGACTCTCAACTTCTCAAAGTCACTCGCTCGCTGCCCCCTCATCTCGGCTCCACATAACAATCACATCACAGAGTTTCCACTTCACCTCTAAGCTCAAATTCATTCCTGTCTTCTTCTTCCTTTTCCCAGTCCCTCTTCTTTGTCCTCACCTTTTTTGTCGCTTGAACAACTACATTGTTTCTTGTTGCTCTTCATCACACACCAGCCTGAATGAATCACCTGATCTGCGCCTTTTTCACCTCTTGCAGGCCTTTGGTCGTTCATGCTCGATTAGGATCAATGCTGCTTCGTCTGTCTGTACGCTTGTCAGCATGCCTGCGAGTGTGTGATGAGCAAGCGGGGGGAGGTGGCGGAGTGTGAACATTTGAGAGCACCTGATGCCACACGGAAAGAGGAACAGGACGCGACTTGGGGTGAATGAATGCACTTCCCAGTGGCGAGGCGAGGAATCAAAGGTAGCCTTGCTCCCTCTCACTTTTGCCTTGCTATAGCATCACACCACTTCTTTCCCTCCCTGTCCTGATCCTTCCCGAAGCATCCCTAGAGTCCTACCTTGGCATACCTCTGAGCCGGCCATGCGCAGGAGCATCATCCTCGCCGCCCTCCAGCAAAACGAGCCCTCCAGTCCCAGTCCCCTCGCCTCCCCAGCCTCCGCCTCCGCCTCAACCGCGTCCCCACCCTCCTTCAAGAAGCCCACTTCCTCGGCACTCACGGCCCGCACAGCTAACGGAGGAGGTTTCGGACCTCTTCTCGGTAGCAAACCTTTCAAGTCACCCTTTCTCAAGTCGGCTGCCAGGGGCGATGAAGGTGGACGGAAACGCAAGCGGGTAGACTATAAAGGCATGGGTGTCGAGGGGGAGGATGATGATGATGCGGATGCGGGACCAGACGATGGTGGTGGTGGTGGCAAGAGGTCCAAGAAGGCGGCCAAGACGCTCGAGGGAATGTACAAGGGCATCGACGCATCAGGCGTCTCGCTCAATGTAGACACGCGCAAATGGTCCGTCTTCAAGCCCAAGGATGGAGCAATGAAGCGGGGCTTCTCACTGCCTTCTATGAAGAGCAAAGACGGCAAGATTATTGAGCTGCAGCCGACTTATGCTGCATTGGGCACACGGCGAGCGATTGAGATTCCACCGAGACCGCTGCATGACCCGATGGGCGAACACGCTATTGTCCTCTTTGACCCGACCATTGACGATGCGGAAGCTGAGCGGGAAAAGGAACGACTCAGACAGGAGCAAGACGAGCAGGAAAAGCTAAGTGCACAAAATACCGGACCGCACAAGTCGCTGGCGGCTTTGCTTGGGTTGAACAAGAAGAAGACAAAGGTGGTGGAGAAGGTGCCGGTGGTGATTGATCCCAGGTTGGCAAAGGTGCTCCGGCCGCATCAGATTGAAGGAGTCAAGGTGAGTTCGATCGACGGAACAGTGATACGCTCTCCGCTGAGAGATGCTGAGCTGACCGCCTTCGATTGACCTTGCTCTCTCAGTTCTTGTACAAATGTACAACTGGTCTCATCGACCCTAAGGCACAGGGCTGTATCATGGCCGACGAGATGGGTTTGGGCAAGTGAGTTCAGTTGTCGGCAGATGTGACAGAGGAACGGGTGACTGACAGCATACCATTCTCGTCCTCCATCAGGACTCTGCAATGCATTGCGCTCATGTGGACCCTGCTGAAGCAGTCTCCGCTTCCCGGCAAGTCTACCATCGACAAGTGCATCATCGTCTGTCCCTCGAGTCTGGTCCGCAATTGGGCCAATGAGCTGACAAAGTGGCTTGGATCAGCTGCACCTGGGAACTTGGCGCTGGACGGAAAGCTCTCAAAGGACGAGATGATCACTGCTGTGCATCGATGGTCCCAGGCAAAGGGCAGAGCAAACGGCCAACCAGTCATGATCGTCTCCTATGAGACTCTGCGAAATCTGACAGAGGTTTTGGGGCAAACGGAGGTGGGCCTGCTCTTGGCCGACGAAGGCCACCGACTAAAGAATGCCGATTCACTCACCTTCACAGCGCTCAATGCCATCAAGGTCCAGCGACGAGTCATCCTCTCCGGTACCCCCGTCCAGAACGACTTGTCCGAGTACTTTTCTCTACTGAGCTTTGCCATTCCGGATCTCCTCGGTGGCAAGATGGAGTTCCGTAAGAATTACGAGCTGGCCATCCTCAAGGGTCGAGACGCTCTTGCTACCGACAAGGAGAAGGAGGTCGGTAATCAGAAACTCAAGGAGCTCGCTGATCTTGTGCAGCGCTTCATTATCCGTCGTACGAACGATCTGCTGTCGAAGTACCTTCCTCACAAGTACGAGCATGTGGTCTTCTGCAAGATGGCCCCTTTCCAGCTTGACCTCTACCGACTTTTCATTCGCTCGCCTGAGATCAAGAAGCTGCTCAGGGGTACAGGATCGCAGCCTCTCAAGGCGATCAATATTCTCAAGAAGCTCTGCAACCATCCTGACCTCCTCAATCTGGACGAGGATCTACCAGGCAGTAGAGAGCTCTGGCCTGAAGGCTACGTTCCGCGAGATCGTAGAGACGTCCACACGGAGTATTCTGGCAAGATGATGGTGCTCGAGCGCTTCTTGCACACCATTCGCACCACCACCAATGACAAGATCGTGCTAATCAGCAATTACACACAGACGCTGGACGTCTTTGACCGCATGTGCAGGAACAATCGATGGGGCAACTTCAGGCTCGACGGTACCATGGCGATCAACAAGCGTCAGAAGCTCGTGGATCGCTTCAATGACCCCGAGAGTCCAGAATTCATCTTCCTCTTGAGCTCCAAGGCAGGAGGTTGTGGACTGAATCTCATTGGTGCCAATCGACTGGTGCTCTTTGACCCAGATTGGAATCCAGCCGCGGACCAACAGGCTCTAGCTCGAGTCTGGCGAGATGGACAGAAGAAGTCTTGCTTCGTGTACCGCTTCATCGGCACGGGTTCCATCGAGGAGAAGATCCTCCAACGTCAATCGCACAAGCAGGCCCTCTCCGCCTCCGTCGTCGACTGTGGAGAAGACGTGGAGCGCCACTTTTCCGCTGGAGACTTGCGAGAACTCTTTGAATTCAAGGACGCAACGACGAGTAATACCCACGATACATACAAGTGTAAGAGGTGTGTTGCGGGTAGACAAGTCAAGAAGAGTCAGGCTTTACTCTATGGTGATACTTCTACTTGGAACCATTATGAGCGACCCGAATTGGGAGAGCTGCATGATGATTTACTCAGAGCAGAGAAGAATTTTGAAGACGTGAGCATGGTCTTCCAGTATTGCAGTCACTAGACTACGGACAGGGTGCGGTCGCGCCGCCGCCCACTCTTCCCTTTTTGTTTTCATGAGCCTTCTTGTATAGACGTTTTGCGAACTTGTACCTCCCATGATTTCTCTCCCGGGACCCGTCTCCCATTGTATACTTCTTCTTCTTCTTCTTCACCGTTTTCACGCCATCTCCCACTGTCACGCATGCGCTAATAAAGACATTCATTGTACACATAGATAGGGCACAAGGAGCGGAAAGGACTGTCTAGTGTGAGAAAGGTCGAGATGGAGCAGCGCTTCAGGCAGAATGAAGCTAAAGAAGCGACACAAGGAAGCAAGTAGAATGATCAGTCCCAGTCTCGTCTCGTCTCGGAATTGGCAACAGCCCGACCTTCAAGCGATCCCTCTTGCACTCACTAGCGTATTGATGGACCTCCACTCGCCGAGCACCTTTACCAGCTCCTCGTCTCCTGCATCCAGCTTCCCGTCTGGGCTCCATATGTGGATAGTCGAGAAGCGTGAAGAAGGGAGGAGAGACGTGGTTGTGACTGATTGCGGGAGGGGTGGAGCGGTGCTCCGAGTGTCCGAAGGCGCCGTGGGGAGGTCTTGGGGTAGGAAGTCGTCTTCTTGAGGATGATCGTCGTCATCGTGTGGATCTTCTTCATCACGAAGGTCATAGACGTCCGCTTCCTCCTCCTCGCTCAGACCCGCTCCTCCATTCATGTCCCCCTCGTCCTCATCCTCAACCTCGTCTTCGTCATCGTCCATGGAGAAAGTAGCCATCGCAGCCGGCTTCTTGACCGCAGGTCCGTTTCTCCCCGAACTACTCGAGGCAGCAGCAGCAGCATTCAGTCTTCGCTTCTTCCTGCGCATCTCCTCTCTCTCTGCCGCCTCCTCTTGCTCCAAGCGTCGGCGAGCCACTTCTCCCGCAACGGTATCAGCTCCTTCTCCCATTGCAGTCTGCGATGAGCCTGTTCTGGCCCCAACGGGAGCATCTCTTGGTCGCTCTCGCTGTAGCAGACAGACCCTTCCGCTCCAGTCAGCCGGTAGAGGGAGTGTGGTACGCCAGAGTCTTCGGCCGCGAAAGTGAGTGTAGACTTCCTCTTGGGGGATATCCACTCCAGAGGGTCCAGCTAGTGAGCTGTGTGCATGCTGTTGATGTTGAGATGATGAGGAAGTGGCGGAAGAAGAAGAGGTCTTTTTGGCCGCCTGATGGGAGACGAGATAGCCGTCTACGTTGGCTGGGCCGGTGTACTCGATTGAAAAGGGCATAAGGTTGGGCGGTTGGTCTATGGGCTCCTCTCCACTACCGCTGCTGATGCTGCTGCCTGCTGGAGGCGCAAAGTGAAGCGTCAGAGGCGGTGGGAAGAGACTTGAAGATGCCATGCTGCCAGTTTGGAGATGAGGTCGCTCTATGATCCTCTTACAGATGAGTTGGACTGCAGAGAAGTAGTGTTGGACTCTTGCTCTCCTTCTCGGCAAGGAAGGAAGCGTCGCGAGGGAGGGTGAGTGGGTGTCGGAGTGTGAATGTACGCGATGAGCCTTAATTTCACGCGGCCCCGGTCAATGCGGAAAGGAGGAGAGGCAGGCAGGCAGGGGAACCTCGGGAGATGGAATGGAACATACAACCCTTCTTAGCAATCCCATCGAGCTCCTCAGGGGCAGCAGGCGTACCACCAAGACTTTCATCGTACTAGACTGGCTTGAACTTACTCCCGCGGTATCTATACGACATCCTCTTGCCCTCCACTTCTAGGCGTACCTCCTCTACGTCTCTTCAGAAAATTCCCGATAATCGCACTCCAGACGCAAGACAGGTAGACGACAAGATCATGAGGAGAGACCTAGGCCAGTCTGCAGCGCATGCCCAAGACGATTCAGAGGTTTTGCAGCCACCAGTTGTCGAGCATGGCGATGCAATTGACCCTACTACAGCGGAGTCCTCGGGGAATGCGCAACGACGGCAAGAACAGCAGCAGTACGAGCAGGAGCAGGCAGACGTCAGCATCGAAGACGTAGACGAGGAGGATGGAGAAGAGCAGGCCCTCGTAGGACGGCAGCGCAACAGCTCCGAATCAACCATTGGAGCTTCGACGATGAAGAGTGGTCGTACACGGACTGAGGCTCCTTCAGTCGCCTCTCTGGGCGAATCAGCCGTCTTCCGGGATCGACCCCAGGCGCCGCCAGCAGCAGTCATCTCCAGCAGACGACGGAGGAACAAGAGCAGAAGCCACCTGCTGGTCATCTGGCAAATTGCAAAAGAAGCACTCCCCACATTAGTCCTCTCGTTGCTCTCCCTTATGTTCTCCGGAGAGCTCCTGGTGCACCTCGCCCGCTGGCCGGTCTTCCTCAAGGTGGACAAGCTCTTTGTTCTACTGCCTATCTTGCTCAATCTCAAGGGCAATCTGGAGATGAATCTCTCGCTGAGGATGAGCACCAGCGCCAATATTGGGGAATTGGACATTACGAGGACGAGGCAGACGCTGATCGTAGGAAATATGACCTTGCTGCAGGTGCAGGCATTGATCGTCTCTGCGGGAGCTGGAGTCCTGGCTTTCCTCCTCGGCATGGCTGCCGAGTCGTCATCGAAGGTCGCGGAGGTTGCATCTGTATCGTCGCGGTCGGCAAACTCACTCAGAAGTCTGCTACAGAGAGGAGCAACGCCCAGGGGAATGGGCAGTGCGCTCAGCTCGACTTCGACGGCCTCGGTACCCTCCTCGCCATTGCAACCACGCCGCATCATTCACCACCACCCCAAGCCTCCTGCCGACCCAGCCCTTCGTCTGCGCAATGGCTACTTCGAGTTCGTCCTCGTCCTCGCCACAGGTATGCTCTCCGCCTCAATCTCCTCTGCCATCCTGGGCAACTTCATGTGCGCTCTAGTGGTTGTAGCCCGACAAGTTGGTGCCAATCCGGACAATATCGCGTCCCCTCTAGCTGCCTCTCTCGGTGATCTTCTCACCTTGATCATCGTGGGACTCTTGGCCTCCTTTCTGATCAACTTCGAGGGCACGATACTCGCCTCGCTCATCCTCCTCTTCCTCATCATAGCCTGCATAGTCTGCTTCATAGTCACCCTGCGGAACACCTATGTCCGTGAGCTCCTCTCCTCGGGTTGGGTCCCCCTGATCATCGCCATGTTCATCTCTTCTGGTGCTGGACTGGTCCTCGACTCCTTTGTGCAGCGTTACCCCGGCTTTGCACTACTGAGTCCCGTAGTGACGGGTCTACCGGGCGCGTGCGCGGCCATCTTTGTCAGTAGGATCAGCACGACGCTTCACTCCGGCAAGGGAGAGCTAGCCCTGATCGACTCGCCTACGAGACACTCTCCTCTGGGCAGCTCGAGACCTGCAAGCGGGCCGGGCTCTTGGGTCTATTCTGGCCTATCCCACTTCTTTGCTCTCTTCCAGTCCGGTCCACCCACTGAGGGTTGGGTAGTCCCCCTCTCTCTTCTCGTCATTGGCTTCTCCATCGAGACACTCTTCCTCCTCTTCGTCTGGGTCAGTGGACAGATGCACTTTGGCTGGCAATTCGTCTTCACCTTTTGCACATTGGGACTAGCGGCAGTGGGCTTTGCACTTTGGGTTGCACATGCCCTGACACTTTGGTTGTGGAAGAGGGATTATGATCCTGGTGAGTCAAGAAAGAGACGAGACGAATCGAGGAAGAGGATTGTGGCTGATTTCTCTTCTCCTCTCTTATTGCTATGGCATAGACATCTACTGTCTGCCCTACGTCTCCTCGATTGTAGACGTGGTAGGTCAGCTGCTCCTTGTAGCTGCGTTCGGAATAGCCATCTTCCTCGGTGACAATATCACTACCAGCCTTGGCGCGAGCGAGGGCAGTGCAGGCGCTTGAGGGGCACGTAATGGCCTTGACCCGAAATTCGTGGATTGAGCTGAGATGGTCACTGTAATAATATATCACACTCTAGAAAGCTAGAATATAATCCGTTTGTAGATTGTAGATGCATTGCATGAGGAAGAAGTATTGCATGCTGAAATCTGTTGTCCTACTGGCCACTGCCGTCACCCCATCCCCCGCCCCCGCCCCCGCCAGTGCCGTCAGTCCCGTCTCCTGCTCCATAGCGACCCTGCATGAGTGCAGCCCGATACACCATTACTAGGCGCGCCGTAGAGAAGAGGAGGACAAGATGGGTGAGAAAGCATGTCAGCAAACCAATCTTGACCCTCTCTTACTCTTCACTCCACGCATTATCAACTCACGATAGTTCATCCCCACTTCCCAAAGTGCAGGCATGTACCCAAAAGAATTGCACCACTTTTGAGCCACCGGGATCCAATTTTGGGGCTGTGTCGGGTCAAAGGAGAGGACGTCGAAGCTGCTAAGGTCTCCCATGCTTGGGTCAGGATTTGGAGGCCAAGTCGAAGCTGGAGCTGAAGCTGGAGCTGAATTCGCGGGGAGGGAGGAGGATGAGGTGGAAGGAGCCACCTGCGGTGGACGTGGAGGTGGGGGGCCTGGTGGGGGCAGAGGGACAGCCGATGAGGTGCTCGGTAGAGTGGAGCCTGAGGTGGTGGTGGTGGTGGAGGACGACGAGGCTAGCTGCTGGAGAGCTGTCAGCTGGCTCAGGTCAAAGGCGGGAGCTGAGCCAAAGGAGAGCGAGGCATCGCTGTATCAGGGGCAGAAAAGGAGTGAAGACGTGGTCAGCAGTGATTCCAGTCTCGCATGAAAGGGCGAGGCATAGACATCGTGTACAACGCCTACTCACGCTTGTTGCGAAGTCGAAGCTCCTGCAGGCCCCATCAGACTGCTTAGAGAGTTCATGAAACTCTGGGTATCGCCCGAGCTTGCCCCTGCAAGAGGGGACGCGCCATGTCCTTGACTTGCCCCAGCCTGAGCTCCAAGGAGGGCAGCCAAGCTGGAAGGCAAGCCGGCGGGTACGGGTGGAGTAGCTGATCCACTCGCTTCTCCATCTGTCCGATCAATACGAGCTCGCTTGAGAGCAGGAGGTGGTGAGCCTGTAGGGGTAGTGGATCGACCTGTGAGGAGAGTCGCACAAGTCAAGCGCAGGCCAGATGATTTTGCAAGACGTAGAGGTGACGAGCGCAGACGATGCGGAGATTGGTGGAGCAGGAAAGGGAGAGAAGAAGAAATGTATGCAATTTCAGTTGATCTGGTATAGTAAATGACGGTATAGACATGCTGGTATAATTCGGCCCAATGGGTATTCTTTCTCGACAGTAGCTCAGGCTATGACTCTGACCTTGTGATGTACCATTAGCTGAGTGACCATTTGAGGGTATCCTTGACGACGATGCTACTCTCTTTGCGGCCAGGGCTGCTCTGTCCAGAAGATCGGCCTCGAACGTCCCAGCTTTCCTCCAGATATCGATCACCTTGTCCACCTTTTCCTGTGGAGGGGAGACGACTGTGTCAGCGCCTTCTCCAAAATTCATGTCAGAGTTCGACTCACTCTTTGCTCCACCTTGACACTTCCAGCCGTGCTCACTGCCACCTCTTCCACTATTGTAGCCATCTCGCCCAGAAAATCCTTAGCAGCTCGGACGAAGGTACCATTGGGGTCGGATGCTCCCTGCGTACTGGGCAGCGCCTTCAGTGGGTCCAGCCCGGCACCGTTCTTCTTGACTACCTCCCTCGCATGGCGCGCGATGGCGTCGAAGAGATACAGAGAGACGACCTTTGAGCCTGCAGGAGCTGAGAGATGTAGCCGCAGAAATTCTGACTTGGCCGGTTGCGCTCGCTGGTAAGTTTTGGCATGAAGCGGATGAGGATCGGGTCAGTTGGTGTGGCCTCTGTAGATCTGGGCTTTTCGCCGAGCCCGCTCCTATACGTTCTGCTTAGGATCGTTCCGATACTCGGACTGGCTGCCGGGCCATCACCATGACGCGTCCTTCCTCCTAAAGCTCAACCCGCACAGCCTCGCCTCGGGTCGTATACTCACATCAAAGCACTTCGCTGCTGCCACCTTGACCGCCTCGACTCTGGATGATGAGAGCTTGTTGCTAGCTATCGAGTCCTTGACAACCTTCTTGAAACCCTGAAGCGCAGACATGAGGTGGACAGGAAGGACAGACGGTGAGAAGGCCGGTACTGCAAATATTAAGGAGCCCCCGCTCTTCACTCACCTCGAGAGCTGACATGGTCCGCGCAGGCCGATGAGTGGCCTTTGAAAGCTAACGCGCCTGACGACTTGTGCTCTTGCTCTGCGTCACCTAACTGCGAGAGTATTGAGGCGTACGATGGTCGAGGTACGAAGCGTGCGGCAGTGCTGGTCTGGGGGTGGAAGTGATCTGATCTGACTTCTGAGGCGGCCGAGGCTGTTGGGCCAGGCGGGGGCGCGCGCGCTGTGGTGCAGTGCCTCCATCTCCCTTTCCGTCGACCAGGCGTCCCTCCATCCGTCGCATCGTCGTCACGGCAAGCATCGTCGATATCCTGCTGAGAACAGCATGACACCTTTTCGCTTTGAACCTTCGCCGCCTCCTTGGCTGACAGCTCAAGCTCCAAAAGTACCGATGCGGACAGTCTCTCGACTGACCGGTCTCCTCGACAGTGATCTCGATCCAAACCGAGAACGGGAGCATAGTCCGGACGAGCTACACAGCTCGCAGGAAGACCGAAATTGTGGTGGTGTGGCTCATTCTGGTCAGAGCTCTTCTCGGCCCGATGTTTGAGCCGGAGTACTGCGCTTGGTCGTACTTGCTCATCTTTCTGCCTGATTGTGATGCTTACAGTGACTCAAAAAGTCGGCAATCGGCCAGTAGTGGCTCGAAGAAGCGCGACCGCCAGGGGCAAGCATATATGCACATAGACACGATCATGACATTGGAGACTGAGCACTGACGGCGCATACCTATGATTTGTGCCGCCAGGTAGATCTAAGCGTACTCTCTCGTCTGCCAGATGTGAGCGCACACATTCCGGTAGCCATCACAATTTACGATATGCCTCAAGTGTGCACACTATCAGCCCTCACCCTGACAGCAGATGCGGAAGCAGCAGCTCGCAAAATGGATAGTCTTCCGGAAGATAGTGAGTGATATGACCCACACGCAAGACCTTTGCAGCCAAGAGCTGTCTTCGTAAGGGCTCAGATGTTGACGCTGTGTCTCCATTGGCAGTTACATCGACTGACGACTGCAGTGGCAGCCGATCAATTCCAAGTAAGCCTCCGCCTGCAGCACACGAAGGATAACCACATGCGCCGCTGACTGACATTATCGCTACATCTGGCAGGCTCGAGGCAGAAAAGGAGGCTCGAGCTGCATACGAATTCCAATGATCGCATTCCTGCGCCTGCTCTCGGCCAAGAAGTCAGGTGCGTGTGCATATAGACACCAGGAATGATGGTGCACTTCCCTGGTCACCTGATATAGCCGAAGTCACTCTTTCATTTGGGGACAGCGAGGCACTAGAGGTGGCTCAAGCTGCACTCGCAAGCGGTCAGCTGGACTGGGAGGACGATGAGTCCCCCTCCGTACCCGCACACAACGGCTTCTCCCGAGCAGACGCCCGCTCCCCGTCCGAACCCACAAGCAGCACTAGCAGCGTGCCGCCCGTCTCTTCACCCCCCCTTCCGCCAGCAAGCGGGCATACCCTCTCGCTGACCACAGCCAGTACCAGGCCGTCCGACTCTTTTCAGAAGGTCAGGTCCTTCCTTGGCGAAATCGAAGCGGACAATGCGCGCTTGAAGAGGAAAGTCTCGACGCAGGGAAGACAGATCGAGGCGCTGAGGAGGCGCATTGGGACTTTGCAAGGAAGACTGCAGGACCAGGGATCGCAGGAGACGGGATGAGAAGCTGTGGCGATGGTGATGATACACCAATCTGGGACAATAGAACTAGCTTGTTGACTGCTTTATAAATTTCGTTAGAGATGAGAGATATGTACAGACGTGCGAATGGAAAACCTCCTCTAACGCTACTTCACGGGCTTTACAGACCGCTCACTGTGCAAAGCCACCATACAGCTGCCGACCCGTCCAGCGAGCAATAACCAGGTAGAGCGTCAGGGGTATCATCAGCGGCAGAAAGTTCAGTAACGAATGGGGCCAACCGAGTAGATCTCCAACTCCTCCTCCGCCTCCCCCTGACCCTGACCTTCCATTCGTTGCATCCCCTACGTAAAGAGGAAAGACCCGTTCCCACCCACCAACAAATGTCAAAACCCCGACGAGCAAGAAGCCTAGACTGAGATTGAATATACGCCTGGCTTGACGCTCGGCTACCACTGTCTGGAGTATGCGCGGATCAGCATCGAATGTGTAGCCGTTGAGTTGGCGCCTGCGCGGAGCGGGTGTTGTAGAGGAGAAGATGCCGAAGGATGAGGAGGCCGGAAGGGTAGGGGAGCCCTTTTGGAAGGAATCTATCGTCGTCGTCGACTGTTGAGAGGAGCAAGAGAACGGCAAAAGCATGCTCAGCAGTCGTGCTTTGTGGAGATGTGCGCTTGCAGTGTCGGCGCTCACCTCTGCAGACATGCTCAACGTACCTCGTCCTCATCCTCTTCTTCGTGCACGCTCCCGCCCTCGCAGTCGCCTTCAGCTGAACCTGTGCCCCTGACAAGGCCGGCCGGAATGGCAATGGCTGCCGAGTGCCAGCCTGTGATCAAGCAGATACATAAGAATCAGCGAAAAGCAGAAAGTCGCTCTCAGACCCCTTTTGTGACTCACCAGCAAACGCAATGTCAAAGACAAAGTCCTTGTCCGGCTTCGCGGGGTCAAATCGCACAATAGTGGGCTCCTCGATCGATCGGGGTACTCTGCGAGGTTTGAGGCGGTTTGCCCACGGATCAGACCTCCTTGCTAACGCTGCTGAGGCCCTTGTGAGCGGCACATTAGGTTGCGTAGGCGTCGGACTGTGGACGTGTTGCCTCACGCCATTTCTGAATCCTCCACGAGCAGCAGCTAAGCCCAATCGGATGCGTGGCAAGGGGTTGTGACCAAGTGGTTCAGGAAGATGCGGTGCATCCTCCGAGGGGTTGATGCGAGGTACGACAGGACCCGGCCCTCGTCCTGTTCCGCGCCCCCTGAACGTGGGAGCTGCCTGCGCTGCTTGAGGTGAGGGAGCATCTGGTTGCAGGGAGTCCCAAGTACCTAGGGCGCCGGCTGACCATTGGCCCCAGGTCATGACTTCACCTGATGTGGTCAACGCTCCAAAGTGCCAGCTGATAGAATGCAATCGTAAGTCAGCTCATGTCAGCTCAACTTCGCATTGCATAGGTACTACTCACTCTCCCATTGAGACTTTGATCACTCCTGCGCCTTGAAGCTCAGGCTTGATGATTGGCTGCGACCCTTCACCACTGTCGCTGTTGCCTAGAAGCACAATGCCGCCTTCTGCATTTGACGAAGGAGTGTAAGCGGCGAAGTTGCGGAACTGTGCGTTGATGTGCGTGATCCTGAGATTGCTGTCGATCAGCCCTTTGCTGCTCCCTGGACCCTTTGCAAAATGGTCCAGCTGCGCAAGCTTTGACGGCAGGCAGAAATTATCAAGGAGGATCCATTCTTGCTTTTGGTTCGGGTGCTCGGGTCGTAGCTCGATCCTGTAAAGTAGTCCTGATGCAGTAAGGGCGACGATCCAGCTCTCTCCAGCTGCGAGACGGACAATCAATGAGTGGTTCTTGTGGTCCATCTCATCCAGTTCGACGGCCACCTCCTCTGAGACCTCTGGCAGAGGCGGAAGTGTAGAGCGATGGACGCCACTCCAAGTGGTGTTCTCTCCATCACGCCCATCCTGCGCTAGTCTATCGCTGTCGACCGACTGGGTATACCACCAGACCACTTCGGAAGACTTCACTGACTCTGCGTCTAGAGAGTGCAGCAGGACCGCGGTACAATCCCAGCCGGCTTCGAGCTGTACGATCCGGGTGGGATACTGACTCGCTAATTGTATGAGTCGCTCGTGCTTCACCGCCAAGCTCCAATTGTGCCACTCGAGTATGTCTTGCTGAGATGTGAGAGCAACGCCATGGGCTCGGCCGCAAGAGAGAGCCTTTACAGGATCTTTAGTCGCTCGCTTCAGGACCCGGGGAGGCGAGACTTTGCAGCCTGGAGACGACAGCTCCACTCCATACTGAAAGCCATCAAGCTGACCATGAAACAGAATCTCCCCCTTTGCGGTGAGGCAGTGGAAGCTCCAGCCTCCTGCTACAATCTCCACTGGCGGCCCTGCTTCCTGTGCCTGCAGATTGTAGGGTAGCTTCAGAGGGAAGGTCGCGCCGCCATATCTGCTGATGAACTGTTGAAGCTCATCTTTTAGCTCTTCTGGTGGAATTCCTAGCCGAGCGTTGCTGTATTGTCCCCACACGAAGACGGTAGGCCTAGACAAACCGCGGTATAGGGTCTGCCAGCCAGATCGCCGGCTGCTGGCGTGAGCAGGGAAGTTGAAATCCTGCTGGATCATGCCCTTCCATATATGCTCATCATCTACCAGCGACTTGACCTCTTTGTTGACTAGACGTAGCTTGGCCAGGTCTTGAGCCGCAAGGAGAGGTAGGAGGCTGTGCAACAGGACATCGTAGGGCAGGTCGAGAAGGCGGAGGGGCGGCGCAGACATCGCGGCAGATGCGAGACGATGTCTATGTGATGTGCGAATTGTCCATGGAAGAGTGCAGTGCTGTTCAAGGAGACGTAGACGATGATCGCAACGAGAGCTGTAGAAGGCCGCCCTGCTCAGTCGTGCCAAGGTCGCGTGGTGGGTATATGCTCCTAGGCCCGTGGTTGCTGGTCCGGAGAGGTGGATTGATTGCTGCCTGGGACGTCGGAGTGTGAATGGTGTGGAGCCAAGCCCTCCGCGTCCGCGTCCACGTTTACACTTTGGCCAGAAGGAAGGAGAGCAATGGAAGAAATACCACGGAAGCCCCTTGGCGCACACAACAAGCCCCTGGCTCCCTCCTCTCCTCCTTACCTATCCATACATATCCTCACCCACCCACCTCGCCTTGATCCACATTCACTTCTGGGTCATTGCTGTTGCGTCAGAATCACAGGACGCCACCCCGCTTGCATATCATCACCCTACATTTGCCATCCTCCCTTCCTCTCATCGGGCCCTTCTCCCGCGTACGCTGCGAAAGCCGTGTGGAAAGCAGTGTCTGAGGACAGGCGCCAATCGAAGGTCTTAGAACATCAATACACACAATCTTCACGATAAATTACCATGCTTGACCAAGCGTGGACACATTCTGTCGAAGATGTGTTGAAGAAGCTAGAGGTCGACCCACGGAAAGGTCTTAGCTCAAAGGAGGTGCAGCAAAGGCAACAGCAATATGGCCCGAATGGTGAGTACTCATCGTAGCGCAGGCTCATCATAGGAGACGACAGTATCGGGAGCTGACGTACCGACCCGCATTCGGCGCTCTTTCTGCTCGCAGCTTTGGAAGAGTCACCTCCCACACCACTGTGGCGGTTAATCGTCGATCAGTTCAAAGACCAACTTGTGCAGATCCTCCTCGGGTCCGCCGTCGTTTCCTTCATCCTCGCCCTGCTCGAGGAGAACGAGTCGCTGGCGACTGCAATGGTCGAGCCCGGAGTCATCTTCCTCATCCTCATCGCTAACGCTACAGTAGGAGTGATACAAGAGCGTAATGCTGACCAAGCTATCGAGGTGAGTGCACAGGATCTAATACCGACCGGTCATTTCGGGGCAAGACTGACACTGTTTATTACGCCTTTGCTTGACCCGCTGCAGGCGCTTCGCGAGTACACTCCTGACACTGCCTCCGTAATTCGCAATGGCTCAGCCACAAAGGTCAAATCGGAGGAGCTCGTCCCCGGTGACATTGTCTCGGTGAACGTCGGCGACAAGATCCCCGCCGACTGCCGACTCATCGCCATTAATTCGAGCTCGTTCCGTACCGATCAAGCCATCTTGACCGGCGAAAGCATGAGCGTCAACAAAGACACGAAGGCTGTCGCCGACCCTAGAGCGGTCAAGCAGGACATGATCAACATCCTGTTCAGCGGGACCACCATCGCCAACGGTTCGGGATTGGCTGTCGTCGTGCTCACTGGAGCGAAGACAGCCATCGGCGGCATTCACGCCGAGATTAGCGAGGAGAGTGACGAAAAGACGCCTCTGAAGCAGAAGCTTGACGACTTCGGAGAGATGCTCGCCAAGGTCATCACGGTCATCTGTGTCCTCGTCTGGTTGATCAACATCCGTCACTTCGCCGATCCTTCGCACGGAGGCATGCTCAAGGGCGCCATCTACTACTTTAAGATTGCTGTCGCTCTTGCTGTGGCCGCTATTCCCGAAGGTCTTGCTGCCGTCATTACTGCCTGCCTTGCTCTGGGTACTCAGAAGATGGCCAAGAAGAATGCAATCGTCCGACACTTGCCTTCTGTCGAGACTCTGGGCAGCACAAATGTCATTTGCTCTGACAAGACGGGCACATTGACAACAAATCAGATGTGTGTCACTCGTTTCGCGGTCTTCGATTCGCAAAAGCTATCCGAATACGAAGTCGAGGGAAGCAGCTTCGCACCGAAGGGTGACATCCGCAACTCTGACGGCAAGGTTGTTAGTGGACAGCTCAATGTTGCCGGCTCCACGGTCAATGCTCTCGCCACTATTGCTTCCATCTGCAGTGATTCTCAAGTCACAATCGACGAGCACGGCAACTACGCTTCGATTGGACAGCCAACTGAGTCTGCCCTGAGGGTACTGGTGGAGAAGCTCGGTCACCACGATGCGTCAGTCAACTCAAAGCTGTCATCGATGGATGCTAAGCAGAGATGCTCTGCCGTTTCTTCTGCTTATGAAGAAGCTGCCCCGCGCCTTCTCACCCTGGAATTCTCTCGAGACCGCAAGTCCATGTCGACGCTCATCAAGGACCCTTCCTCGCCTTCTTGTGGTCTCCTGCTTGTCAAAGGAGCTCCCGAGTCCGTTGTTGAGCGATGCAGCACTATTCACTCCGGCTCCGGCGCTCGGACTCCTCTGGATGCCAACACTCGCGCCCTGATCGCCCGAAAGGTGGAGGAGTATGGTAAGCTCGGCTTGAGGACACTCGCTCTTGCTCAGGTGGACAATGCCGATCTCGACACCAGCTCATACCGCTCTCAGTCCAGCGCTGACTACGCCAAGTTCGAGCAGAACATGTCTCTTGTTGGTATCGTCGGTATGATGGACCCTCCTCGTCCCGAAGTGCCTGCTGCCATTGCTCGTTGCCGCTCCGCCGGTATTCGAGTGATTGTGATCACTGGAGACAACCAGCCGACCGCAGAGACGATCTGTCGCCAAATCGGTATTCTGCCAAAGGACACCTCCGCCAGCCTCAAGGGTCTCTCCTTCACAGGTCGGGAATTCGAGTCGATGTCGGAGAGCCAGCAGATGGAGGCGGTCAAGACGGCGCGCCTCTTCAGTCGTACCGAGCCTTCACACAAGAGTCTGCTCGTCGAGCTGCTGCAGAAGCAAGGCCAGGTTGTGGCTATGACCGGTGATGGTGTGAACGACGCCCCAGCTCTCAAGCGAGCCGACATTGGTATTGCAATGGGGTCGGGAACCGATGTTGCCAAGCTAGCCGCCGACATGGTCCTCGCCGACGACAACTTTGCCACCATCGAGGTAGCCGTCGAGCAAGGCCGAAGCATCTACAACAACACGCAGTCGTTCATCCGATACCTGATTTCCTCCAACATTGGTGAGGTCGTCAGCATCTTCCTCACCGTCCTGCTCGGCATGCCCGAGGCTTTGATTCCTGTGCAACTGCTCTGGGTCAACCTGGTCACAGACGGTCTCCCAGCCACAGCTCTCGGCTTCAACCCTCCCGACCACGAGGTCATGAGGCACAAGCCTCGAAGCCGAGACGAGCCGCTCGTGGGCAAGTGGCTCTTCACCCGATACATGATCGTCGGCACTTACGTCGGCGCAGCCACAGTGGGTGGCTACGCCTGGTGGTTCATGTACTACCACGCCGGTCCTCAGGTGACCTTCTACCAATTGACCCATTTCCACAAGTGCTCTGAGCTCTTCCCCGAGATTGGTTGCCAGATCTTCGTCAACGAGTACGCCAAGCGAGCTACAACGATGAGTCTAAGCATCCTGGTGACCATCGAGATGTTCAATGCACTCAATGCCATCTCCGAGGTAGACTCCATCTTCTACCAGACGCCCTTCAAGAATCCCTTCTTGGTATTTGCAATCGCCCTCAGCATGGTTCTCCACTTTGCCATTCTCTACATCCCCTTCCTCCGGGACCTCTTTGTCATTACCCCACTCAATTGGGAGGAATGGCAGGCGGTGCTTTGGATCAGCGCACCTGTGCTGGCCATCGATGAGGTGTGCAAGTGGATCACGAGAAATTACGTTAGCCCGCCTGAGGACACATTGGTCGATGCACCCGAGAATGCAGTGGAGAAGAAGAAGAGCAAGTGAAGAGGGTCGGGAACGGAAGGGGAGGAGAGAGAGAGCGGACGGGTGGGAGCTGGGGAGACAGAGTAGCGTAGAGGAGGGTTAGAAGAGAGGAGAGGAGGGGTTGTGAAGGGGGGCTCGATGATGATCTGCTCATGCACACGAACCCCTGCACCCGGACCCCATAGATTGACTCTCCTCCTCATCATTATCATGTCATATCATGTGTCGCTAGATCAAAGCATCCCATTCCTACGAATCTGTCTTCTCTTGCCCGACCACTCCGTTCAACTCATCTCACACAGTACAATGATACAACTTCTCTACACCACCTAAGAGGCTTCCACTCAATCCTTGTGTAGGAAGTGGCAAGAGATCAGATCGTCGGGGACCTGACAACCTTTGAGAGAGAATGACATTGAAAGGAACTTGTATAAAGACATCACAACAAAGGTATCACAAGGCACGCACGCAACAAAAGTCAAGTACGCGCCAATCCTCATCCGGCCCCCCTCCGACGGGCCGCTCAAACCCTGTAGAGCTTCTTAAAGTCGGGTACAAAGAGTGTCTTTCCCTTTCCAAGTGAAGTGACCCAAGATCCCATGACAAAAGGTCCAATCTGTCCATGTCCCTGAGAAGGTCCAAATGGCACCACCATTACATTCATTGGCTCCTTGTACGCCTTGCTCGCTTTACCCTTACCCTGTGCCAAGGCGTTCATGTGGGCAACAACTACGGGTGCTTGCTGCATGACGGCAAAGTAGGTATTGGGTCCAGGGGAATCACTGCAGTCACCCATTGCAAAGTATTTTCCTAGCTTGGGGTCCAGAACTCGTAGAGTGGTGGGCTCGACCTTGATGAGACCCATGTCGTTGAGTGCTTCAGGGTGGTCTTGCTTCACTAGCGAGGTGTTGGGCTTACCGCCCGTGGCCATGACCACAAAGTCGGCTTCGACTTTACCTCCGTCTGGAAGCTCAAAGGAGCGCAAGGTAGGGAGGAGCTTGCCAACCTCTACATCCTCGGGCAAATTCACCTTGGCATTGTACTTGATGTCGATGCCTTCGCTGGTGAGCAAAGTGTGGATCTTCTGACCGAGCGACTTCTTCCATCCACCAGGGATGAGCTCTCCACCAGAAGTGGCGAGAGTGATAGCCTTCCCGGTGCTCTTGGGGTATTGTGTCCTCACTTCGCCGACAAATTCGACTCCTACTGGTCCACCACCGACGACCAGAATAGACTTGGCAGCCTTGATATCCCTCTGCATCTGCCTCTGGTTCTCCAGCCCCTCCTCTTTGGAGGTACTCCTGGGTCGACCAGGGACAGGGTAGGTAGCTCCCAGTGCCAGACAGGCATAGTCGAATGGGATCGTGTTGCTCTCCTCGAATTCGCCAGAGATAGTCACACTATCCTCTCCCAGCTTCGTCACTTCTGTCCCGCTGAGGACTACATGGCGCGATCCCTTGTCGAAGAAGTTGTCAAAAGAGGCAAAGTTGTTCTCCTCGAAGCCGGGGATGACGGCACCGCGGAGAGAGGAGATGGGGTGGTAGGCAAAATTGAGTCGCTCGATGAGGATTAGACGATGCGTGGGCGGGAGGGATTCGGATAGTTGACGGGCGACGATGGCTCCACCACTGGCGCCGATGACGAGGATGTTAGACACCATTGTGGAAGAGAGGTGCTGAAGTTGACAGGTAGCTAGGTAGTAGTAGTAGGATGAGAAGAAGTGCTCTGTGTGTGCTGCGCTGCTTCTATCTGGTCTACCTTAAGTACTCACCCGCGTATCCACTTCTGACACACGGGCCTCGAACTTAGTCGAACTATTTCCGCCCAACGGACGACGCCACGCGGCCGACACAGACCTTAGCCCGAGCCCGAAGCATCTCCCGCCGCCAGGCGCCTGCACTCGGAGGCAGATGGCGACGGCAATACCGAAAGACATCATTCAATATATTTAGTATGGATGGCTTTTCTCCGTCCAAAGCAAGCCCACCATCGGACATAAGCTATCTGCGGACAGTTATCCCGAGGCTTGACCATAGGGTGAGGTCTCGGTTCCTAGGAACAGGTGCAGGATATCCCCCCCAGCGCATTATCCACACCAGAGATCATCAGGGATCGTTGTTCACGAATTGTATTTTGAAAGAGGAGCGACACGAAGAATACAAGGCTGTCTGACATTCCATTCGCTCATCGCACAACGCAGGGAGATGTCTGTTCGTGGACTGGCTGAAGCTTCTCAGGAGAGAAGTCAAAGTCGGGTCCTATGGGCACCTGCCCGACGATCAGGAAATGAGGGAAATTGAGACTGCGAGTGTTGACGGGTTCATGGAAGGAAAGTTGGCACTGTAGTGGACGGTCGTAATTGGGCATGTTGAGTATGAATGCAAGCAAAGCAAACATTTACTCGGCACGGGGGGCACCTCGACCAACGCCGGCGAAGCGAGGTCGGTACTCTCCAGAAGGAGCCTGGTCCTTCTTGTCACCACCCTCGGTCCTTCGGCGGTACTCTCCACGGTCAGCACCTCCCTCTCCTCGAGGGGCACGGTAGGCACCGGGGGCACCACCAGCACCTCCACCGGGGCCTCGCTGAGGACGAGCGGGCCTTCGCAGGGTAGCGGGGACGATCTCCTCGGGGAGGGCAAGGTACTCTCGCAGGTAAGAGATTCCCTCGTCGGTCAAGGAGTAGTAGTAGTATTGCCAGCTGAACTGAGTCTTGACCATACCCTTGGAGGTGAGGCTCTGCATGGCCTTGACGACTGTGAGATGTAAGGCGGGGAGAGGAAGACTAGGTGTGAGCAACGCACTACAAAGAAGCCTCTTCCAAGACCTGTCTGCTGCATCTTCGCCAATCCCTTTCTCCTTCCTTGATTGCGACACTAACCCTGCAGGTTGGGGACCTCGAGCTCGGGGTGCTGGACCTCGAAGTTCTTGGGGGCAACCAAGACACCCTGAGAGAACAGGGAGGTGTAGATGGTCTTGCGGTTCTGCTTCGAGATGATCATTTTCTGGTCGTGGGAAAAGGATTGGGAAAGAGTGGTATCAGAGTCTGCTCTGTCCTCGAAGTATAGTCGGGCGTCGTGATGCTCACGAGTTTGAGGTTGTTGACGGTGACGGGGGGATCCTAGACGTTGTTGTAGAGACGAAGAGAAAAGGGTCGTAGGCGCGAAGTGCAATTCTTCGTCATTGGCAGGCGGAGCGAGCAGCAGCCACACCACACACACGCACGCGGGCACTCGGTCACACAGGCACACTGGCGTGGAAAAGGCGCCGCGCGCACAAGTGTCGGAGCGCGAAGAGGGGCTGCTGCGACTACGGACACGAATCCAAGCGCCGGCAGGCGGGGCGAGGCAAGCAGCATTTTGTGAGCCGCGGACATCCTTCCTTCGCCTACGCCCTCAGAAACATACACCCCATCTCCCCCCTTCATCCTCATCAAAGCGTGAGTATCGCCACGACTCATGTACACGGAAGCCACCCATTCGTCATGCTGGACAGAGCCGATTACAGCGGCAAGAAAACGATCTCGGAAAGGTCGAAAGACGATTCAATTGCTAGTCTCGCCGGGGGCAGGCTAGGTCACTCGAGCCTGACCTGCACTCTATGAGGGCAACGCAGATGGAGACATAGAGAATGGAAGAATAGAAAGAGCGAAAAGAGGCATTGGGAGATGGTGATCTTAGTCACGGGGGGGGAATCTCGAATGGGGGCTAGACGTTTGAGGCGGCAGTAGAGGCCTCTAAATGGGTGAAGTACACACATCCTGACCTTACATACCTCACCTCACTTCGCTTCCTCACAGCCATCATGAAGTTGAACTTCGCCAACCCCGCCACTGGCGCTCAGAAGGCATTCTCCATCGACGATGACCTCAAGACCCGAGTCTTCTGGGAGAAGCGAATGGGTCAGGATGTTGCCATTGACCAGCTCGGTGACGAGTTCAAGGGTTACGTCGTCCGAATTGGTGGTGGAAACGACAAGCAGGGTTTCCCCATGAAGCAGGGTGAGTTGACAGCTTTGAATCAGCTCCGTTGCACATCATCATACTGACCCTTGCCCCCTTGTCCTTGCTTCCAGGTGTCCTGCTCCCCACTCGTGTTCGCCTGCTCCTCGGTGAGGGCCACTCGTGCTACCGCCAGCGCCGCACTGGAGAGCGACGAAGGAAGTCCGTCCGTGGATGCATCGTTGGAGCCGACATTCAGGCTCTTCATCTCATCGTCGTCAAGCAGGGAGAGAAGGAGATCCCCGGCCTCACCGACGCTGACTCGACTGTGCCTAAGCGATTGGGCCCTAAGCGAGCTAACCGTGAGTATCAGCGAATTTGACTTGCGCATCAGAAATTACGGGGAGGGTCCGACGTATAGGCAGGAGCACCTTGTGTGCAAGAGGAGGGGGAGGAGGGGGACATCATCGGAAGGGGCGGGGTGGACAGTCTAATTGGCCGCTGTTGCGGGAATACCTATGGCACCTCTGCCGAAGAGAGGTGTCAGACGCCATCAACGACGTCTAGAGGCATTGCTTCCGAGATTCTATAGTCGAGACTGTCTGCTAACCTGATGCCTCCCATCGATATCCCATCTTTCAGACATCCGCAAGTTCTTCAACCTGACCAAGAAGGACGACGTTCGTCAGTTCGTCATTCGCCGTGAGGTCACCTCCAAGAAGGAGGGAGCCAAGCCTTACACCAAGGCCCCCAAGATCCAGCGTCTGATCACTGCCCAGCGTCTGCAACGCAAGAGGCACCTGCAGTCTCTCAAGAAGAGGAAGACCGAGGCACAGCGGGAGCAGAAGGCCGAGTACGACCAGGTGCTGGCCAAGCGTACCGAGGAGAAGAAGGCTCGTTCGTCAGCTGCCCGCACTGCACGAAAGGCCGCCCGCAAGGCCTAGATGTTGGTATGAGACTATGGATGGCGGTTGGTCGGTTGGACTGCTTTTCCATCTCCTATGCCTATCACTCTAGCCTCATAGACGTACTGCGAGGAGCTCACGCCATCTCCCTCAGGACGTCATTGCATCTTTCACGGCTGGTGTCTTTGGTTTTCCCCTTTGTAACAATCTTTCTCTCACACACTTTCTTCATCAGCCGTGACCAAAATCTACAGCACTGAACCAAAAGCTGATGAGCATTGTGTGTATCAAAGACGTCAAGAGGCAGCGCGTGAGCAAGGAGGGAAGTAGGCTGCCTGCCTCACCCTTCCGTTCCGACGCGCCAGTCTGGCCCGCGTTTCCCCCGCTCTCGGCGACGGCTGACCCTGTATCGTGCACTCGTCTCCATGCCCTACCTCTCTCGCCGGGCCATCCTTCTCTCCCTGTACACTACGCCTTCCTGGAGATGGCATCATATTCCACGGTATCACAGTCACCGTCATCATCGTCTCGGTCACCGCCTCCTCTGCCTAGCGTTCCCCTGACCGTGCAACCTCCGTCGCCCGATGAGTCGATCACCTCTCCTCCCGCTGGACCGCTGCCACCGATGGCCTCTGACGCTCCAGCCATGGCTTCTCCCAGCCAACCGCTGGCCCGGCGTCCAATGAACAGATCTATCAGCATACCATTGGCTGAGCGGATGGGAGCGCTCCGCCATCCGCGGCCTCGAATGATCGCCAAAACATCAGAGCCAGACTTTACTGCCGTCGGAGGCAGTAGAAGCAGTAGTCCACCAACTCCTCGCTCCCCGAATCGTCGCAATACGAAATCGTCCCTCTCGGCCTCTTCCTCCAATCTACTGGCATCAGAATCGTCATCTTCCGCCTTGGCGCACCTCGTCCTTGATACACTTCAGTTGCCGATTTCTCACTTGCTCCATATCATCCCACCTCATCTACTCGATGCAAGCCACGAAACACTCAGCCCGACCAGTCTTTCCATGCCAGTGACGAGTGTAGAGGCAGTCATGGAAGCGTTCCGAAGCATCAATTGGATCTGTGATGCCTTCATAGAGCAGGAGCTGGCCAGCAGCGGCAAGGCGTCGTCGTCCGCTGAGACCTTAGAGGACATAGTCCCGAACTCAGACGTAGATGGCGGTCCGTCTTCCCGGGAGACTATCACGAGTTTGGGACCCTTAAAGCCACTCTCACAAAGGAGCTCCAGCGAAGCAGCTCGTGCTTCCACTTCGTCCACTCAGCAAAGCGAGGGCTCTCCGACTGCCGCCAGCTCTTCAGCCTCGCCGGCGCCTGCATCTTTCGATCTCTCGGAGCTGGTACAAAGAGCAGCGGACGTTGTCTCAGGTCAAGCTGCAGACAAAGCCATTGATCTCGTCATTTCTTTGGAAGGTTTCATAGACGAACATGACGATTCTCATAGCGTCTGTACATCAGCCATTGGCGATGAAGGGGCAGTCAAGTGCGTCTTGATACATACCCTCTCTCGTATGCTTGCTGTCGTCCCTCCGCATTCAACGCTGACTGTGGGACTCAACAGATTTGACGACACCAAAGGAAAAAGCAAGCAGGGCCTCGAGATCACGCCATGTTCATTAGAATTGCGTCTCACTTCCAACGGGCGCGACGTATCGGGGGTTCATGAACTGCTAGAACGCTGCCTAGACGACTCGGTACTGAATATCGCACAAGCTCAGTCGCAGTGGACTCATTCAGAGGAGCCACCCGTGACCTCGATCGTTGAACTAAAGTTCCAGGAGCTAGGCATCTGCAGTCCAGACCTTGCGGCTTCTGCAGTGCCAAGTACAATCGAACATGAGGATCGACAAAGATTCCTGCCTCGTCTCGCTCTCGGAGAAGAGCCCACTGCACAGGAGCTGTCAGGATTCGTCAAAGATGAGCTCAAAGGCAAGACAGTCGCGCTTCACGCCTCAGACAGCTCCGTCTTTGCACAGCATCTTGCCCAACTACTGCAAGACTGTGGCTGTCATGTCTCATCAGGATCTGTTGCTCCGACAGGCTCAAGCATGCCCTCGACACCCATCTTCGGTGCTGGCGACAAGCACCATCTTCCTGCTGCAAGGACTGCTATCGCTATCACAGAGGGTCGTCCGGCCTTCATACGCTATTCTACCAGCTTAGCATTGGCGGGCGACTGCAGCAGTAGTAACGCGACCGCAGGGCCAGCTGGGCCTTCTTCAAGTATGTCGGGCACAGCAATTTTAGACCCAGTGACAGGGGTGCCTCTCACCCTGCCAAGGGAAGAGGAAAGCGAGCAAGGTGAAGACCACAAAAGCTCGCGGTCTGTCACAGGTATGGAGAGAGATTCGTCTTCCGACACCATCAAGAGTGGTATGACCTCAGAAAAGCTTGAGGCCTACTCTTTTGTCATGGTAGATGACGACATAGAGACGCTGCAGAGAGAGCTATTGCGTCTGCGCTCTGCGTTGCCACTCCTTCGAGGCGCTCTGGGCCAGGGTACACCTTCGGCCCAGCACCTCCATCGTAGCGCAAAGGATGGCTTCCCTCTGCGCCCTGGAAACACAGATCAGAGCCATGCCTCGAAGCCGCCCCTTGAGCTCACTCATGCTATTGTCTACTTCACATCGCTCAAGAACTTCAGGTCAATCCGAGACGTGCTTCAACCGATCATGGAATCCGCCATCCAGGCCCTTGGTGAAGGACAAGCATATACATTGCCAGAGATCCTAGTCGTTCCCAAGCCTGCCGGCCCTCGACGCATTCTGACTGCTCTGAAGACTGCTATGCATAAGCCTATCGTCGACCCGTTCTTTGCGCCCATCGCAACAAGCCCGATGTCTCCCTATCTTTGGGAGGCCAAGATTGGGAAGAGAGAAGGATCTGATCAGCGTGACGTCACTTCACCAGAAGCAGACCTCAGCAGTATAACATCGTCACTCACCGTTCCAGACTCTGCTTCTCGAAGGTCTGCAAAGAGAAAGGACGGGTCTCTCAAATTATCGAATCTGCCTAGACCCGATCCCAAAACAGTACTCGGAGTGGATGCGGTAGCGGCGCACGAAACCAAATCGAATTCCCCGAGCTCAACGAAGACGACGACAGAGATTCGGCCGTCTCTACTTCCCCTGGCGACTCCATCAGTCCGATCGTCGCAAGGTAGCAGTAGCCCATTGCCTGCAGAGACCCTAGAGTACTTTAGCGAAACGGCGGCCAGGATGGGAACCAGCGCTGCTTCAGGTCTGGTGATACAGTCTCCAGATGGCAGACCGGCAGCTCTGTACTTTGATCCCAATCTGAGCGGCAGCGGCAGCATACGAGGCTCGCAGGGGCGCCGAGCTGGTAGCGTGAGCGGGCCATCTTCCAACCGTTCGTTCGGATCCCGTATATCAGATACGCCGAACCTTCTCGCTAGCGCGAGACGGCAATCGGAAGAGCGGCACAGCTACCATCATCCATCTATTGCTGATGTAATGGCTGGAAAGAAAGAGACAAATGACGACACCGATGGCATCGTGTCGGCCGACCAATCGAGAAGGAATAGCGATCAATCTGTTTCCTCCTTTGCAAGCAGATTGACGACGTTCGGAGACGCACCTCCTGGAACTCTCTTCGCTCCTCAAGTTGGCATCGATTACGTCTTGTCCTCCGGAAAGCCGCCTGTTGCTACGCCCATAGCTTCTCAGCCTGCCGTCAATGAGGGTGAGGACCCTTTGATGCCTATTGTGTCTTCGCCACCGAATGTTACTGGAGATGCACCGGGCTCAGAGAAGTCGGACAATCAGCCTGCGGCGGAACAGAAGGCTACCCTTCCGAGTCGGACCACGCTACCAGCCACTTCTACGAAGAAGGCGCCGAGCGCTCGGTCAAGCGCTCTGGGCAGCAAGAAAGCGAGTCCTGTGGTTCCCACTGCCTCGTTAGATGCGGGTCCCGTTGTACCACCCCGAGCGCAAGAGGCGAGCCAAGGCGAGACGGCGGGCGAAGCAGACGGAGCGGTGCGAGGCGTTCACCCATCATTCGCTGCATTGTCACCTGCTACAAAGCCCAGTGCTCAACCCCAGACCGGTCTGCTGATTGGAGCCGGCTTCGCGCCGAGTGGCAGAAGGGGCGGTGGTCCGAAGAAGACGCAAGTGAGAGAGAAGGTCCTTCCTCCTATTCAAGTATTGATCGTCGAAGGTGAGTGGTACAGCGCGCTGGCAAGCTAGAATTGTGGTGACCATGGCTGATCGACTTTCCCTTCTTGATCTGCTCTTAGACAACCCTATCAACCAGAAGATTTTGAAGCAATTCATGACGCGAAAGAAGATCAAATTCGACACGGCCGTCAATGGGCGAGAGGCAGTCGACAAGTGGGCTACGGGTGGTTTCCACTTGATCCTGGTGCGTGAACAATGGTATGCGCCACATTGAGAGCCTTTGCTGACTTCCCTTATGGTCTTACTGCCCTCGTAGATGGATATTCAACTCCCTGTCATGGACGGTATTGAGGCTACGAAGGAGATTCGCAAGCAGGAGCTGATGGCCAATGTCGGTCAGCTCCCGGCGACGCCACCTGTGCACACGGCTGGCTTCGTGCCAGGCTACGTCAATGGACTTGTCGACATGCCTGCACCCTCTTCTGCAGCAGTGCCGCCCACTCCGCTGATTCCATCGGGGTCTTCAGTACCTCAAACGCCCTTTAGAGCTTCGGTCATCATCGTGGCCTTGACTGCCAGTGTGCTCAACAGTGATCGAGTGGCGGCATTGGCGGCTGGGTGCAACGACTTCCTCAACAAGCCCGTCTCGCTGCCCTGGCTGGAGAAGAAGATCATTGAGTGGGGCTCAATGCAGTACATTCTCCTCTCGGGCGCAGGCGTCTTCGATGCGGAACGTAGAGCCCAACGCTCCCTATTTCGAGGTCAAGGAGCAGCAGCGGCCGCCGCCAGTAGTTCTGACGTCCGTCGAGGCTTCGGCAGCAATCCAGATGCCCAGGCCAAGCTTCTGGCCAGCAAACTCTACTTGCCCACCCCGAAGAAGAGGCGGCCGGGTCTGCCTCCTTCTCCCCGGTCTGCTGCCAAGGTACAAGTGCTGAGTACTGCAGCTGGGGAGAGGCCCGCCAGTACTGATAGCCCTGGTAACAAGATTGCAGGAGGGGGGAACATTCAGGTTGGCAGGGCCTTCAATGGGATGAGGGACGAGTCTGATGGCGACGACAATGAGGCCAGCACAGAGGCTGATAAGGTAAAAGGAGGGGCGGACCTAGAGAGTGCCCAGGTCACAGACGAAGAAGCTGCAAAGACGAAAGGGACCGACGAAGACGCCGGCGAGGCAAAGAGCAAGGCATGAAGATGATGCAGAGTGGTTCCGGCTCAATTGCTGCTATCGAAAAAGGCTAAGGAAGAGATTGGCCAAGTCACCTCGTCGACCTCTCGTTCGGGAGAGGTCCAGCTTGCATTGCAGTACGTGTTCTTTTCCTTCTAATCCGATGTACACAATCCCATATGCATTATAGTCTCGGTCGAATTGCATTGCCCTGTTTGTTCTTTGGTATACTCTCACAATGTTACTGCTTCCCGTCTCCCTCTTCTTTCGACGATCCCCACCCCTTTGGCAGATTCACCACGACTGGCTCCCTTCCACTCCTAACAATGATCCACTCCACTTGTTCCTCTCCTTCATTGGCCTCCTGATGTTCTACCCAAGCTGGAATCAATGCATGAGAACCAGGAGCAAGTCTTTGTTTATCTTCTGGATTAGGTCCCCAAATGAGAGTTCCCCCAGATCCACGAAGAGCGTAGACGATTGTGTCTAGATGACCGTGGTGGTGGATGGCAGAGGAGGTGTGTGGGTCTGCGAGCATTGTGGAGGAGCAGATCTGCGCGCGAGGTGGGATGTGGACGAGTGAGGGGGTGTATTGTCAGATGAAGAGCCTTGAGCGCCCTGCGTACGGATGCCGACTTGAGAGTCTGGCATACTTGTTCGCTACCTCACCTTGTCGGATACATTTACCAGGGCGGCCTTGCGGGTCATTCCGTCCGTTTGGCCAGTGGTATTCTTGCCCACCTCTTCGGGCGGGACAATCTTGACTGCAGAGGAAGACATGGTGGGGTGGGAACAGATAGACTCAAGAAGAAGACGAGGCTGTTGACTGAATGAAGGAAGCTGTATAGCTATGAACAGTGCGGGTTGCTGGTGTTGCAACGGCGTCTGGTCGCGGGGTTGCGGATGGCTACGAGGTGGAGTTAGAGTGCACTTCCGTGGGCGGGGCTGCCTGTCGCTGCTGCTGCTGCTGCTTGCTCCGTGCACGACTTGCTCTCCAGCTCCGCTCCGCTCCGACGTGGACAAGGGCGGATCAGCTTCCAGAGACAATACCCCGATAAGAGCTCGCTTGGATTCCAACACCAATACCCATACTCACTCACTCACTTTTGACCTCGCTGTACCCGCATCACTACCATCACCCTCACATGGCTACTTCATTACCACCACCCCCACCTTCAGAGAGAGTGCAACGCTTGCGCTCTCTCCCCACCATCAGGGAGCAATGCTACAAGGTATTCAACATCGTAGAGCAGCAGGGCAAGGGAGATTACTTTGACTATCACCCCGAAAACATGGAAAAGGTCGTAGACTACTGTCTCAAGATTATTCAGGTGAGACACAAGACGAGGGAGTCAGACATTTGACTCAGGCCCATGACGGCCGCCAGTGACTGACAAGCCAACCGTATCTTGCCTCTTTCTTATCTTCATAGCGCGACTATGGCACCAACTACACCTCGATCCCACCACACGGTCGCGAGCGTCACTTTGAAGTCAATGGCGTACCCCGTATCCCTCGTCTACTTCAAACTTGGCACTCAACCGGCACTTGCTCTTCTCTCGAGGCCACTCGGCGCCTAGTGGACCTATACGTCGTTTCCGTGTTGCTGGACGCAGGTGCAGGATCAAAGTGGGCCTACCTCGAGGCAAAGACGGGTCAGAAGGTGGGGAGATCAGAAGGATTAGCTGTGGCCAGTCTGGACATGTTCACAGCTGGACTCTTTGCTGATGCTCCGGAAGAAGGGGATAGTGATGAGAAGCAGATAGCGGGCAGTGGTAATGGAGCCCATACGGTGCAGGCGGCAGGACTGCAGAGGCTAAGCCCCGACTCGCTTGCAATGGCTATGCAGGTTCACCCTGATGATAATCCCATGGATGGACTGGAGGGAAGGGCGGCGCTGCTCACACGACTGGGTGCAGCACTGGAGGAGGACCGGTATGGCTACTTCAGTGGACCAGAGGGGGAGAAGATTGAGCCAAAGGCCAAGCGTCCTGGGTTCATGCTTGGTGAGTATCTGAGCTCAACGGACACGGCGTGTTTCCCTCCTCCTTATCTGACCTCTCTTCATGAACTTTCTCCCCCCCCCCCCCCCCCCCCCCCTCCGCCCCCTCCTGTAGACTACCTCCTCCGTCACCCCGCAACAAAGCCAGCCGAAGGCGGCAAGACGTCCGTATCCCTCCCCGCACTCTGGGAGGTAGTGATCCAAGGTCTCGCCTCCATCTGGCCCGCCTCGCGCACCTCCCTCGACGGAGTACCCCTAGGGGACGTCTGGCCTTGCTCCGTCCTCTCCTCCTCTGCGAGCGCTGCCACCACTACCGATCTCGACGCATCCGACGTCCCTTCCCTAGTCCCCTTTCACAAGCTAAGCCAATGGTTGACCTACTCTCTCATGGAACCAATGGAGAAGATTCTCGGTTGGACATTTACAGATGCAGAGCACATGACTGGCCTGCCAGAATACCGCAATGGTGGGCTATTTGTCGATTTGGGAGTCCTTGTACCACGAAAGAGCCTCTTGGACGCTTCCATCAGCAGCCTCAGCAGCAGCAGCCTGAGCAGTGGCGAAGCAAGTGCTACGACGATCCCCCGTCTCCTCCCTTCGCATCCAGCCGTCGTCGAATGGCGAGCCCTAACCGTCGTCTTACTCGATCGAACCGCCAGCGCAATTCGATCTGCTGCTGGGAATCTCAAAGAGGAAGAGCTGGGATTGAAGCAGGTATTGGAGAGTGCAACTTGGAAAGGTGGAAGGGAGATTGCGGCTCAGCTTAGAGGTGCGATGGGTGGTGGACCACCCATTGCCATTGAGAGTGATGGGACAGTCTTCTGATTCCTCATCCTGGTCCTGATCTCGATCCTGATCTCGATCCTGATCTTGATCTTGATCTTGGTGGAAGGAAAAGTGAGATGCAGCACTTGTCGACAATTCAGGTGATTGCAAAAAGGGGGATTTCAAAAAAGGGGCATAGCCACAGCACAGCACAGCACAACTCAAGAAAGTATTGGAAAAGTATTCACTATTGTGACGTGACAATCAATCAATCAATCAACCAAAAGGAATTCAATCGAAATAAACAAAGCAATTGAAAATAGATTACAAGTGGAACTCATCACGCGAGGTGGGATGGATGGGTAGGGGGGTATCTCTCCATCTCTCCACCTCTTTCTTTCATGAGCCTGAGCCGAATGCAGTGCGGTGCGGTGCGGTTCAGACTGTAGCTCGTCACTGCTGATCAATCGTCCCGTCGAGGGTTGGCATACAGCAGAAAGGGGGTGCGAAGCGAGCGAAAGAGGGCCGAGATGAAGAGGAGGGAGGGGGGAAGGGAGGAGGATGATATCTGATCAGCCTCTACTTCGGATGGCTCACACTCCACTATTGGTAGGGGCGCGTTTAAAACTCACCAGTTCGTCCCTCTGCCTCTCCCTCTCTCTCCCCTTTTTCTTCTCTCTCAACCAAGAATCATCCCCCCACCCCTCTTCCTCTGCTTCTTCCTCCTCTTCTCCGCCTTGGGACTCTCTCTTGCTTGAGCTCAATGAAGAAGCATGACGCATATCCAGCTCGAGATACTCGGCGACGAAGAGCCGCATGAGCATGCTCCAGGCGTGCGTCGTTGGGTAGTCGAGGGCAGAGGCGTCGTCCTGTCGTATGAAGGCGAAGGCGAAGGCAAGGCGGATTGGGGTTGAATTTGAAGGAAAGGGAGGTCAGGAGGAAGAGAGTCAGCCATCTGTCTCTGTTTCGGGTTTGAAGCAGAGCAAAGAAGGGCGAATCCGCAATGCCTTGGGCTACTCACCTTCAACGTATGCCACACGTGCGGGAATGGTCGTGGGATCAGATGCAGGATCGGCACGCCGTTTGCAAGAAAGGGAAGATGGTCGTCTTCTATCCCACCATAGGTCAGGACCGGTCCCCCGGGGAAGAAAGACTTGAGATTGCCCTTCTTCCTGTGCTCTAGCAATGGACCTTTCCCCGCCTCTTCCCACCCGTCGGCATTGTCTCCTTCGCCGCCACTCCAAGTCCGTGGGAGGAGCACTCCCCCCTCATTCAGCCTCTTTTCCCCCTCGACCAATTCCCTGTACAGCCAATCCGTCGAGGCGAAATATGAGGGCACCTCGGGTTCTTTTGCCCCCAGCAGGTCCAGAAGGACAAAGTGCTCGATGGAGTCGATTTTCCTTAGTGGGGATTGAGGGGTGGACATGATTCGGCGACGTGAGGGGTTGGAAGAGGGGGATGGCGAAGTTTGAGGTGTGAAGTAGGTTTGGGACCAGTTGGCAGCGAGAGCTCTGCAGAAGTGGGGTGCAACGAGGGGGAGGAATGAGCTCTCCCGTCTCCCCTAGCCGTCTCACAGCGCGCTACTCACCTGCTGCCATAAGTACTATCCGTGTGCGTCCAGACCTTGAATGCCTCTTCTCCATCAAAGAAGATGAGCTGTAGTGTCAGGTCATCGTCCTTCTTCGCCTCCATCAGCCCATCCAGCGCAACGGCCACATCCACCAGCATTGCGCATGGGGCTGCACTATCCGTTGCTCCCAGAAAGTTCCCCCTGCTGAAGTATTTCGAGTCGTAGTGCGCGGCGAGCACGAGACGTCGGGATGCTCGTGGATTCTTTGTGAAGATGAGATTGGTAAAGGAGAGACGACCGAGTGGTGTATTGTCCTCGATTGTGTGCTCCTCAGTGTGCCACCCCGAGCGGCCGTGCTGACGTGAGGCTGCGAGATCTTTCTGAAACACATCTAGTATGATCTGCCGCACTTTTGCGATACCTGGGGAGCCTGCGACGCGTGGTATGAGGATTCGGGAGAGGAAAGAGGTGGGAGAACGATGGTCTATGTAGGGAGCTGGGTCGGAGAGGGACAGGAGAGAGGAGAGGGAGGAGGAGGCGAGGTGGGGGTAGGAGCGTGAGACGGCTTGTGGAGGCCGCTGCGCTTGTGCATCGGCTGGAGTGAGGATGGACAGAGAAGCGAGTAGGAGCAGAAGCAAAGGGATAAGATGTATGCTTGCTCGCACAGACGGACTCTTGAATCTGGTAAGAGGTGCCAAACAGTCACTTGAGGGGACATCTGGCGGGTGATGCCGCAGACGCGGCCTGCTGGCTAGTCGTCCTTCTGATGGTGGTAGTCTGGAATGAAGCTGTCGAGCTGCTCTTGCGCTTAGCATCTCTTGTACACTTTCTGATGCTTGCAGAGAGGCATATTTGTCTTCTATGTCCGACTGAATGCTCGGGGCCAGCTGCGAGAGACCCTCGACTACTTCGAGATCCTGGCGATGTGGTAGCTTCGCCTCGACCCGGAGCCTAGGCCGCCGAGATCCCTCTGCCATATCGAGGATCAGACGGATGTCCTCCTGAAAGAAGGGCTCTTGTCGCTAGTGATGGTATGGTAGTGGAGGTGACCAGTGTGCTCGTCTATATTCCTGATGCCTCCATCCCCCAAATGCCAAGAGGGCAAATGCGCCGAGGGCAGCAGCAATGCGGGCTTCCGTCGATGGCAGGGCCCTCCGTCCTTCTTCCGATCCGACTTCTCATCTACCGAACGCGTCGCCCGCACGGACATCTGACTTTGACTTCGCGCCTGACTGGGCTGCACTTCTTCGCGCCAGGCGGCGGCGCCTTCCTGCTTCGGAAAGGCGGGGGAGCAGTGGTATAGCACTGCACCACTGGTCAATACCAGGATTGCTCGTGTTTTCCATCACTCGTCCGTCTGCAGTGCTCACTATCTCCTCACCCCTCCTCTCATCCATCCCCTCCTCAGCCCCAGCCATGCGCGCCCTCGCCCCCATTCACGCGCAGGAAGACGAAGAGCTCACAGAATACGAGCTAGCCCGCTTGGCCGCCATAAAGGCCAATGCCGAGCTCCTCCTCTCCCTCGGACTGGATCCTGCGCCCACTACGCCTGTCAGGCCGAAGAAGAAGGCGAAATTGGAGGGGAGCGCTTCTCCTTCTTCTATCGTGGACCAAGAGAGTAGCGAGTCTGCCTCTTCCGAGGGACAAGCGGTCAAGCAGTCCCTCGGAAGAGGTGTGCGTCCAGGTCGTCGGCGCATCACCAGGGAGGAGCCAGGCTGGGGCATCTTCGCCGGTGTCTTCATCGGCGGTGGGGACGAGGACAAAGAAGGCAGCTCTCTCTTCCCCATCTCTCCTCCCTCTACCTCTGCGAGAGGAGGGAGGAGTGTGGTACGCCCACTCGCGGCTAGTGAGAGCCCTAGACCTTCTGCCCGCTCCAGCTCGCCTGTGAGGAAGCTGCGCGGGCGAGCCGAATCTGCGCCCTTTGTACTCTCGGTAGCTCCAGGCCAAGGCCAAGATAAAGCCGGTGCAGAGGTGGCTCTGAGACGATCCGCGAGGAATGAGGAGAGGAGGACCTCTCCCCGAACCTCAACCGCTGCGGGTGATCTCACCTCTTCAGGGAGCGGCACAAGCGGTACAAGACGCTTCTCGCAAAGGTCTTTTGTCGTGCCCGACTCGAGGATAGAAACAGAAGCAGCAACCTCCCTGATCGACGCGGAAGGAGATTTCACCTTCCATACGCGTGTCCTCCCACGGCTGATCACCCCGCCTGCGTCCACCCGTCCCAAGCGCCAGCGCAGACGTACCTCTCCTGGCTCCGGCTCAGGACCAGTAGCCACCACTCTGCCCCTCCTTCAGCTCGGACGCACCCTCTCTACCCGGCTTTACTCTCCCAAGCAATTCGGTCCCATTCCGGGCATCCCTCCAGGGAGCTGGTACCCAACTCGAATGGCCTGTTCCACCTCTTCCCTCCACGCACCCACCGTCGCCGGAATCAGCGGCGACTCTTCTCGTGGAGCCTACTCCCTCTGCCTAAGTGGTGGGTACGAAGACGATGAAGACTTGGGTTGCTCCGTGACCTTTACTGGATCGGGAGGGAGAGATTTAAGAGGTACACCTGCAAAGAGGAAGAATTTGAGAACAGCACCTCAGAGTGCTCATCAGAATTTTCAAAACCCATTGAATGCGGCATTGAAGAGATCTGTGCAGACGCAGAGGCCAGTGAGGGTTTTGAGGGGGTTCAAGGGGAGGAAACCTTATGCGCCGCCAGAGGGATATCTTTACTCTGGCCTGTACGTGGTGGAGAGGTGTTGGACGGAGAGGGGACAGAGTGGGTGGGATGTTTGTCGATTTGCGCTGAGGAGGCTGGAGGGTCAGGGGGAATTGCCTACCTTTAGGAGTGCAGAGGAGGAGTAGGAGTAGGGAGGCGGAGCCGATGTAGACGATCAGCTTATTCCCCTTATCTTATATATCCCCATGCAACCAGAATTGACTGCCCACGCGAAGCACGATTGACTGCTTCCTCTTCGACCGACCGCACGCTGCAAATGACAGCCCAAAAAGCCTTTGCTATTTCATCTACCTCTAACCCTCAATCCAGATTCATTCCCTCACCACCACTCCCTGCCTGTCCTCCACTGCCAGTCCCACTTCCAGCTCCACTCGGGGCTCCAGTGGTTCCGCTCATGCTGCCTGCTGCCTGAGCTGCTGTTCCATCTGTCGCACCGCCGGCTCCTGCTACCACGTCCTCCTCGTCCTTGGGCTTGGCTAGGCCCTCTCGCTCTAACAGCCGGTCGATCTCTTCTGCTGTGAAGATTCGCGGCTGTGGTTTGCCAGTCCGTGTAGAGAGAGTGAGGTGGGCGAACTCGACTATGAGGAGAGATCAGGCAGTGCAGAATTGTCATTAGCACCTCTCACAACTCGTGTTTTCTTCCCACCTTCGCGCGACTCGACTCACTCTTCTCGCTATCCAGAGCCGTCGAATCCATCGTCTTGCTCAATACCTTGCACGCCAAACTCATTGCCTCCTGCGTGGTGCATCCCTCCTTGTAATCCTGCTTGAGCAAGCTGGTCGCAGTACCATTGTTGGATCCAATGCAGGTGGCTTTCCATCCGGAGTAGTTGCCTGAAGGGTCAGAGTGGTACAGCTGGAAGGAGTGGTGGGCATCCCAGCCTGCGTAGAGGATCGAGACGCCAAAGGGTCGGAGACCTGGCGGTATGTAGGCGAGGAAGAGAGGGATGAAAGGATTGGTCAGTCCCACTGTATTCCCCTCAGGTCATCTGATGTCCCGACGTTGCTGCTCACCTCCGTATTGAGTGTAGCCTTGCTTTAGATCACACATGTATTGTGTCAGATGCTCGACTGGAATGTCATCATCGTACTTCAGCAGCACATTCTGGCAGGTGTTGCGGGCATAGTTGACGAGTGTATTGGCGTCCGACGTCACACCTGCGAAGCCTCCCAAGATGTTACTGAGCGACCAAAGGAGTAAGAAAGAGCGTTCCATTGTCAGCTCTGCGGGCATACTGACAGCCCCTTACCGCCTCGCCCATTTCCACTCACTCTCCGAGAACGTAAATCTTCTCTGAACTCTTGTCCTGCTCGAATAGCTTTCCGGTGACCTTTTTCTCGGCAGCTAGGATGACACCATCCTTTGCGAGAATTCCAATGACTGTACCTGCGTGAGAGATGGCCTCCATTGCATATTCGACCTGGAAGAGACGACCTTCGGGCGAGAAGGTCTGTAGGGTTGTGTGTGCGTGTGGAGTGGGGTAGGGTGGGTGAGTGAGCTGAAGCTGAGCTGAAGTGCTAGTATGCGAGGTCATCTACCGCTTCTACACTGACCGTTGTGCGACCATCGTATCTCCTGCTGGACATGATGGGCGAGTGGTGAAGGTGTTGCGAGGTGGTAGTCTAGTCGAGGGTAGACTAGCTCTGGTGGGTGAGCTGATGTCGAGTCTACGCGGCCCCTTGGCTCGAGCCACCGTCGTGGGAGTGTGGGCGTGGGCGTGCGTGTGTGCGTCTCTCTGCGCGCGGCCAGTCCCACCAGGGCCAGACAGACTTTTGACAAGGCAGCCCCAGGCGGACGGCTACCCACTTCTTCCTACCATCGTCAGTCACACAACCAACGCACACGAGAAAAGCACACCTCATCCACACTGCCCTCCTGATTGACCTTGCCAGAGACAGAGTTCAGACAATCACGCAAGGATAGCAGTCACATCTCATATACCTCACCATGTTTGGCGTGTTCAGACCCTCGCCGGTCTCCATGGGCGGTCTCCTCTGGTGAGTCCCTAATGCGCACTCGTGCTGCCCATCCATCCCCTTCCTGTATCCACCTCTTGACCCCTCTTTTCCACCTCCTACCCTACCCAATACACAGGAAAGTTCCCTACCGTCTATCCCCCACTCGCAAATCCCGCGTCCGTCTCCGTCTAAAAGCAGTCGACGATGTAATCTCCACCGTTCAAGCCAGTGGGGTACACTGTAAAGCCCTAGATCGAGCATTAGAGTTGCCAAAGGAGTCGGAGATGGAGGCAAGGGACAAGTATACCACGTACAGTCCAAAGGGAAGGGATTTCAGAAAGGGGGTGCACAAGGTGAGTCGCTCAAGGCAGGAAGGGAGAAGGAGGAGAGAGAGAGAGGGTGTGTGTCTCGGGCTGTACTGACCACCCATCCGCTCTATCGTGGTCCAGGTGCCGAAATGGACAAGACTTACTCTGCGGACAAATCCAAAGGGATTCTGAGCCTCTTACGTGGGCTCGCCCTTCCTCTCCGCTCTTACCTCACGACTCTTTCGACTTGCAGATTTCAACTTGTACCAGTATCAGTATAGTACCTTTGACCACGCTTATTCCATTGCATATCCACAGGGGTGGCCTCGTCGCCTCGAGACTCATCAGCAGCAGTATGGGTTTCATCTAGAAGCACACCGAAAAGGAACACTCGATGAGGAGCTACTCCCCTTGACTCTCCTTCCCCTTCCCCTTCCCTTACTCCCCTCAATCCCCCCCCCCCCCCCCCCCCCCCCCCCCCCCCCCCCCCCCCCCCCCCCCCCCCCCCAACAAACCTCCTCATTTGACGACCAACTCCACTCTTTTTTTCTTCCATGAGTTGGTATTACGTTGAAGTAGGCAAGGAAGATTAAATTTCCTCATTCCAGAAATGGATTGGATTAAAGCCCCCACGGGATTTCGCCTCTCGACTCTTTTTCTTTCTCTTAAAAGAAAAAAGGAAGTGTCGTGACCTTCGACTCCCTTTTGGGAGGAGGGGGGTTTTAAGGGCTATTGAAGTTGGGGGGATATGCTTTTGCTATTGGTATTGGGAGGTATGTCGGGGTGATGAGGCTAGGAGAAGGGGGAGAAGAAGAGGGAGAAGGGGAGGACAGACGCACAACACCAGGCTTTCCTTCTATCTTCTGTCTGTCAAGAGGTTCCCGAATCTACTTCGATTGTAATTGAATGGAATCACATCGCATCGCATTCCATTACATCGCGTCGCATCGCATTACGTTGTCACTCTATTGGAGCTGGAGCTGGAGCTGGAGCTGGAGCTGGAGCTGGAGCTGGAGCTG